>NC_057795.1:570938833-571238833 GCF_018294505.1 Triticum aestivum
GCCCTCGCCGTGCCTCTGCCGCGCCCCCGACCTGCCCCGTTGACGTCGTTGCCGCCCTCTGCCCCGTTGACGCCATCGCCCCTGCCCCGACCATACCGCCGTCGCCGCCCTCTACACCGACGCCGGCGCCGTGCCTCTGCCCCTGCCCCGACCACGCCGCACCTCTCCTTGGTCAGGCCGGCGCCGCGCCCCCTGTCCTCTCCTCTGTTTTTTCACAGATATATGATGTTTTTTCCAGATTATATGTATATGTGTGAGTATATGTATGTGTGTATATCTGATTATATGTCCTTTTTTTAGATTTTTTGTTCATATATATGATGATTTGTTTTTTGCATTTTTATAAAAATGTATATATGTATGTATGTTCTCTGTGCATATAAAAGTTAGATTTTTAGTACATTTGGGTACATTTTAGGATAGTTTTATCTATATATGTTCTCTGATTTAGTACATTTTAGGTTAGTTTCATTTTTAGAAAAGTTTTATATGTTTAGGAAAAGAAGGAAGAGAAGGAAGAAGGAAGAAGAAGAAGAAAAAGTTTTATATATGCAAAAGTTACATTTTTAGAAAAGTATTATATATCTAGCTAGGAAGATACGGAAGAAGAAGAAAAAGAAGGAGAGGAAAAAGGAAAATAAGGAGAGGAAGAAAGGAGAAGAAGAGGTGAGGAAGAAGAGGAGAAATAAATAAGAAGAGGAAAAAAGAAGAAAAAGAAGAGGAGAAGAAGAAAGGAATAGAGGACAAGAAGAAAAAATAGAAAATATTTTCATCGATCTTCTCCTCTATTCATTTCTTCTTCTCCTCTTTTTTATTTCTTCTTTGTCTTCTTATTTTTTTATCGGGTATGTCGTTATCGAAATAACCCCCTCCCCGATAACTTTGACATGAGGGGCGGTCGATATATATACCCCCTCTCGACCGCGATAACTTGGGAGCACCCCCCAGCCCTCTCGCTCGACCAGAACTCTCGAGGACACCCAAACCCTAGAAAAAAATGATGTCGGTGTCCTACCCCCTCCCGCCGCGCCCTACCCGAAAAACTCTGTTGAGGCCACCCAAATTTACCAAGTTAAAAGAGCGTTGTCGTCGAGGCCACCCCAAACCCTTGAAGTGTCGTCGAGGCCACCCCAAACCCTTGAAGCGTTGTCGAGGCCACCCCCAAACCCTTGAAGCGTTGTCGAGGCCACCCCAAACCCTAGAGAAGCAGCGTCGAGGCCACTAATTAATATGATTCCTTACTGTGATTAGCTAGCTAGTTCTATGTTTGCCACTAATATATCCATCTGTCATGTTTGAATAATAATTGCCATGTTGTAAATATTTGCAGAAACAATAGAGAACCCCCGAGACGAAGCAACAGAAGCGATGTTGGGGGACATAATCGCAAAAGGAAGTGATGTCGTCTTGTCGTTTCTCAACGACACCGATGGTCTAGAAGGACAAGGTGAAGAAGAAGACTATCATTATGATGGCTCCGGTGACCCAATGCCGGTACAAGAAGGAGACCGTGATGACGGCTCCGGTGACCGAACCGAGTCCGACCAGGTATATATATTAGTTAAGCCTGTGCTAACTAGCTAATTGATGCATTCATTGTTTTCGTATGTACACATATTAATTAACTCTCGTCTTTCTTCTTTTCTCTAGCCCTCCGGATCGAGCACAACTTCGGTAAAGAAACGAGTCCCGAAGAAAAAGTTGCACTCGGATGAAAGGTTTGAGATCACAACAATCGCGCGCGATGGCAAGACGATTGAACCCATCCGGACAAGGGATGCATTTCATGCTTAGTGCAGGGTTCTTGTTAGGGACAAGATCCCGATTAGTATCCACCAATGGTTAAAGCCTAAGAATGAAGACCCCGAGGTGTCTTATGTCTCCGATATGTAGAAAGATGATCTTTGGACAATGCTTAAGGAAAATTTCACCCTACCGCCAGAGGAGGATCCAGAGAAGCCAGTTAAAGAGTAATTGATCAAGTGTCATGCTCTTAAGAAGATGGCAGAACTATTCAGGAGGTGGAAGAATGAGCTGAAAACAGAGTTTGTCGACGAAGAAAAGACACCAGAATTCACCGGAAAGTATGAGAAGATCAGAGATCACTGGCCCGCATTTGTGGCCCACAAGACATCGGAAAAGAGTAAGAAGATGTCAGCGACAAACAAGAAAAATGCTGCCAAGAAGAAGCATCACCATCGCACGGGGTCAGGTGGCTACCTCAAAGCCCGACCTTTGTGCGACAAGGCTGAGAATGACCTGATTGCTAAAGGGGTCGAACCAGAGACATTGAACTGGCCAGACCATTGATGGACTTGGTTCTTCGGGGTTGGCGAAACCTTGGACCCTGTATCAGGGAAGTGCGTTTGGACGGAAGAGCCACTGCAAATACCCGTCACGAGGCTTCAGGAGTATATCGAGAAAGCACAACCAGGGACGTTCGTTCCAGACAGAGAGAAGGACGAGCTCACAATGGCCCTCGGGAATCCTGAGCTCCCTGGACAGACACAAGGCACGCCAGGTTCTGTTCCATGGGAGGCTGGGTTTCCGGACGCAGGGGGTTACAAATGCCAGGAGAGGAGGAAGAAAGTGGAGCATAGCTAACTGCAGGCGTTGCACGAAAGGGTACAAGGGCTAGAGGAACGAGAAGCAGATCGCAGCAAATGACCTGCCGAAGCTTCCCCTGAAGCTACCCCGCCATCTTAGCGGAGAAGCAGCGTGGCTTCCACCGAGCAGACTAAGTAGCTGGAGCCTGTCTTCACGGCTCCTGCTAGCTACCTCGTGGATGCTATCACGGAGTCTCAACATTGCCACCTTATGGCGCAATGGATGACATTGAAAGTCAAGGCGGCTGTTGGCTCTATTTTACCTACTGAACCTGGCACAACCTACCACAGCCGGGCGATTCCAGAAGGATATGCTAGGGTGATGGTGGATCAAATAACGGAAGGATTTGAGGACCTTGAGCTTGACCACCCTACGGGTGAAGGGGAGATTCGGCTGGGTTCTTCTCTGAAGACTCCATGCCTATGGCGGAAGGAGCTCATCAACCTTCCTAACTGGATGCCTTCGCCTCCTCCTCCTCCTCCAGTAAGTCAGGGCAGTCCACCTCCTCCTCCGCCTCCTCCTTCGGTGAGTGATCAGGGCACTCAGCCTCCTTCTCCGGCGCGTGGCGGCACTCCGCCTCCTTCTACGCCTGCACCGGCGCGCCCGAGCAGCCAGCCTCCTCCTTCTCCTCCTTGTCAACAAGGGCGGATTAAGAGATCCGCCGCCGCTCCGGCTGCTCCGGCGCTTCGTAGTCCTTCTCCTCCGCCTCATAAGAAAGGAAAGACAGCCATAGCCGCTCCATCTGCTCCGACGTCTAGCAGTGTTGGGGAACATAGCAGAAATTCAAATTTTCTACGCATTACCAAAATCAATCTATGGAGTAACTAGCAACGAGAGAGAGGGGAGTGCATCTTCATACCCTTGAAGATCGCGATGCGGAAGCGTTGCAAGAACGCGGTCGGTGGAGTCGTACACGAAGCAATTCAGATCGTAGCCGAATCCAATCTAAGCACCGAACAACGGTGCCTCCGCGTTCAACACACGTGCAGCCCGATGACGTCTCCCGTGCCTTGATCCAGCAAGGAGAGAGGGAGAGGTTGAGGAAGACTCCGTCCAGCAGCAGTACAACGGCATGGTGGTGATGGAGGAGTGTGGTACTCGAGCAGGGCTTCGCCAAGCACTGCGAGAGACGAGGAGGGAGAGGGGTAGGGCTGCACCAAGAGAGAGGGAAACTCGTGTTCATGGAAGCCCCAAAACCCCAACTATATATAGGAGGAGGGGAGGAGGGTGCGCCCCCTCTAGGGTTCCCACCCCTAGGGGGGCGGCAGCCCTAGATGGGATGGAGGGGGGCGACCAAGAGGGGGAGAGAGGGGGGCGCGCCCTAGGGTGGGCCTTAGGCCCATCTACGCCTAGGGTTTCCCCTCTCTCCTCTTTGCTGCGCCTTGGGCCTTGGTGGGAGGCGCACCAGCCCACTTAGGTGCTGGTCCCTTCCCACTCTTGTCCCATGCAAACCTCCGGGGCTGGTGGCCCCTCGCAGTGGACCCCCGGAACCCTTTCGGTGGTCCTGGTACATTACCGGTGACACCCGTAATACTTGCGGTGACCAAAACCTCACATCCTATATATTATTCTTTACCTCCGGACCATTTCGGAACTCCTGGTGGCGTTCGGGATCTCATCCGGGACTCCGAACAACATTCGGTAACCACATACAAAACTTCCCTATAACCCTCGAGTCATCAAACCTTAAGTGTGTAGACCCTACGGGTTCGGGAATCATGCAGACATGACCGAGACAGCTCTCTGACCAATAACCAACAACGGGATCTGGATACCCATGTTGGCTCCCACATGTTCGACGATGATCTCATCAGATGAACCACGATGTCAAGGATTCAAGCAATCCCGTATACAATTCCCTTTGTCAATCGGTACGTTACTTGCCCGAGATTCGATCGTCGGTATCCCAATACCTCGTTCAATCTCGTTACTGGCAAGTCACTTTACTCATTCCGTAATGCATGATCCCGTGACTAACTACTTAGTCACATTGAGCTCATTATGATGATGCATTACCGAGTGGGCCCAAAGATACCTCTCCGTCATATGGAGTGATAAATCCCAGTCTCGATTCATGCCAACCCAACAGACACTTTCGGAGATACCTGTAGTGCACCTTTATAGCCATCCAGTTACGTTGTGACGTTTGGTACACCCAAAGCATTCCTACGGTATCCGAGAGTTTCACAATCTCATGGTCTAAGGAAATGATACTTGACATTAGAAAAGCTCTTAGCAAACGAACTACATGATCTTGTGCTATGCTTAGGATTGGGTCTTGTCCATCACATCATTTCCAAATGATGTGATCCCGTTATCAATGCCATCCAATGTCCATGGTCAGGAAACATAACCATCTATTGATTAACGAGCTAGTCAACTAGAGGCTCATTAGGGACATGTTGTGGTCTATGTATTCACACATGTATTACGGTTTCTAGTTAATACAATTATAGCATGAACAATAGACAATTATCATGAACAAGGAAATATAATAATAACCATTTTATTATTGCCTCTAGGGCATATTTCAACAGTCTCCCACTTGCACTAGAGTCAATAATCTAGTTCACATCACTATGTCATTGTAATGCATCCAACACCCATTGGGTTTGATCAAATCTTGCTTGTGAGAGAGGTTATTAGTCAACGGGTCTGAATCCTTCAGATCCGTGTGTGCTTTACAAATCTCTATGTCATCTCCTAGATGCAGCTACCACGCGCTATTTGGAACTATTCCAAATAACTGCTCTACTATACGAATCCGATCTACTACTCAGAGTCATCCAGATTAGTGTCAAAGTTTGCATCGGCGTAACCCTTCATGAGGAACTCTTTTACCACCTCCATAATCAAGAAAATTCCTTAGCCCACTAGTTACTAAGGATAACCTTGACCGTTGTCCTGTGATCCATTCCTGGATCACACTTGTACCCCTTGACTGACTCATGGCAAGGCACACTTTAGGTGCGGTACACAGCATAGCATAGTGTGGAGCCTACGTCTAAAGCATAGGGGATGACATTCGTCCTTTCTCTCTCTTCTGCCGTGGTCAGGTCTTGAGTCTTACTCAATACTCACACCTTATAACACAACCAAGAACTCCTTCTTTGCCAATCTATTTTGAACTCCTTCAAAATCTTGTCACGGTGCGTACTCATTTGAAAGTACTATCAAGCAATTTTGATCTATCCTTATAGATCTTGATGCTCAATGTTCAAGTAGCTTAATCCAGGGTTTCCATTGAAAAACACTTTTCAAACAACCCTATATGCTTTCCAGAAATTCTACATAATTTCTGATCAACAATATGTCAACAACATATACTCATTAGAAATTCTATAGTGCTTCCACTCACTTCTTTGGAAATACAAGTTTGTCATAAACTTTGTATAAACCCAAAATCTTTGATCATCTCATCAAAGCGTATATTCTAACTCCGAGATGCTTACTCCTGTCCTTAGAAGGATTGCTGGAGCTTTGCATACTTGTTAGCATCTTATAGGATTGACAAAACCTTCTGGTTGTATCATATACAACCTTTCCTCAAGAAAATTGTCGAGGAAACAATGTTTTGACATCCCATGTGCAAGATTTCATAAATAATGCAGTAACTGCTAATATAATTCCAACAGACTCTTAGAATCACTACGAATGAGAAAGTCTCATCGCAGTCAACTCCTTGAACTTGTCGGAAAACATCTTAATGACAAGTCGAGCTTTCTTAATGGTGATACTTACCATCATTGTCCGTCTTCCTTTTAAAATCCATCTTTACCCAACAACCTTACGACCATCAAGTAGTTCTTCCAAAGTCTATACTTTGTTTTCATACATGGATCCTCTCTCGGATTTTATGGCCTCGAGCCATTCGTCAAAATCCGGTCCCACCATCGCTTCTCCATAGCTCATAGGTTCATTGTTGTCTAGCAACATGACCTCCAAGATAGGATTACGTACCATTCTGAAGTAGTACGCATCCTTGTTGACCTACGAGGTCTGGTAGTGACTTGATACGAAGTTTCATGATCTCTATCATCAACTTCCACTTCAACTGGTGTAGGCTCTACAGGAGCAACTTCCTGTGCCCTACTACACACTGGTTGAAGTGATGGTTCATTAACCTCATCAAGTCTCCACCATCCTCCCACTCAGTTCTTTCGAGAGAAACTTTTCCTCGAGAAAGGACTTGTTTCTAGAAACAATCACTTTTGCTTCCGGATCTAAAATAGGAGGTATACCCAATTGTTTTTGGGTGTCCTATGAGGATGCACTTATTCGCTTTGGGTTCGAGCTTATCTGGCTGAAACCTTTTCACATAAGCATCGCAGCCCCAAACTTTTAAGAAACGACAGCTTAGGTTTCTCTAAACCCTAGTTCATACACTGTCATCTCAACGGAATTACGTGGTGCCCTATTTAAAGTGAATTTGGTTGTCTCTAATGCTTAACCCATAAATGATAGTGGTAATTCGATGAGAGACAACATGGCATGCACCATATACAATAGGGTGCAGCTATGGCGTTCGGACACACCATCAGACTATGGTGTTCCAGGCGGCATTAGTTGTGAAACAATTTCCACAATGTCTTAATTGTGTACCAAACACGCAACTCAGATATTCATCTCTATGATCATATCATAGGCATTTTATCCTTTTGTCACGACGATCTTCAACTTCACTCTAAAATTACTTGAACCTTTCAATAATTTAGACTTTTGTTTCATCAAGTAAATATACTTAGCATCTACTCAAATCATCTGTAAAGCAGGAACATAACGATATCCACTGCGTGCCTCAGCACTCGTTGGACTGCACACATCAAAATGTATTACTTCCAACAAGTTGCTTTCTTGTTCCATCTCACTGAAAACGAGGCCTTTCAGTCATCTTGCCCATGTGGTATGATTTGCATGTCTCAAGTGATTCAAAATCAAGTGAGTCCAAACGATCCATCTGTATGGAGTTTCTTCATGCATATATACCAATAGACATGGTTCGCATGTCTCAATCTTTTCAAAAACGAGTGAGTCCAAAGATCCATCAACATGGAGCTTCTTCATGTGTTTTATATCAATATCACTCAAATGGCAGTGCCACAAGTATGTGGTACTATCATTACTATCTTATATCTTTTGGCATGAACATGTGTATCACTATGATCGAGATTCAATAAACCATTCATTTTAGGTGCAAGACCATTGAAGGTATTATTCAAATAAACAGAGTAACCATTATTATCCTTAAATGAATATTCATATTGCGATAGACATAATCCAATCATGTCTATGCTCAACGCAAACACCAAATAACAATTATTCAGGTTTAACACCAATCTCGATGGTAGAGGGAGTATGCGATGCTTGATCACATCAAGCTTGGAAACACTTCCAACACATATCGTCATCTCACCTTTAGCTAGTCTTCGTTTATTCCGAAGCTTTTATTTCGAGTTACTAACACCTAGCAACCGAACCGGTATCTAATACCCTGGTGCTACTAGGAGTACTAGTAAAGTACACATTAATATAATGTATATCCAATATACTTCTGTCGACCTTGACAACCTTCTCATCTACCAAGTATCTACGGTAGTTCTGCTTTAGTGACTATTCCCCTCATTACAGAAGCACTTAGTCTCGGGTTTGGGTTCAACATTGGGTTTCTTCACTAGAGAAGCAACTGATTTGTCGTTTCATGAAGTATCCCTTCTTTCCCTTGCCCTTCTTGAAACTAGTGGTTTTACTAACCATCAACAATTGATGCTCCTACTTGATTTCTACTTTCGCAGTGTCAAACATCGCGAATTGCTCAAGGATCACCATGTTTGTCCCTGATATGTTATAGTTCATCACCAAGCTCTAGTAGCTTGGTGGCAGTGACTTTGGAGAACCATCACTATCTCATCTGGGAGATAACTCCCACTCGATTCAAGCGATTGTAGTACTCAGACAATCTGAGCACATGCCCAACGATTGAGCTTTTCTCCCTTAGTTTGCAGGCTTAAGAAACTTGTCGGAGGTCTCAAACCTCTTGACGTGGGCACGAGCCTAAAATCCCAATTTCAGCTCTTGGAACATCTCATATGTTCCGCGACGTTTCAAAATGTCTTCGGTGCCTCAATTCTAAACCGTTTAACATTACGCACTGAACTATCACGTATTCATCAAAACGTGTCTGTCAGATGTTCGCAAGGTCCACAGACGACGCTTGAGGTTCAGCACACCGAGCGGTGCATTAAGGACATAAGCCTTCTGCGCAACAATGAGGATAATCCTCAGTTTACGGACCCAGTCCGCTTAATTGCTACTATCAACTTTCAACTAAAATTTTCTCTAGGAACATATCTTAAACAGTGGAACTAAGTGTAACCTACGACATAATTTGCAAACACCTTTTGACTATGTTCATGATAATTAAGTTCATCTGGTTATTTGATGAACTCCCACTTAGATAGACATCCCTCTAGTCATCTAAGTGATACATGATCCGAGTCAACTAGGTTGTGTCCGATCATCATGTGAGACGGACTAGTCATCATCGGTGAACATCTTCATGTTGATCGTATCTACTATACGACTCATGTTCAACCTTTCGGTCTCTTGTGTTCCGAGGCCATGTCTGTACATGCTAGGCTCGTCAAGTCAACCTAAGTGTTTTGCATGTGTAAATCTGGCTTACACCCGTTGTATGTGAAAGTTAGAATCTATCACACCCGATCATCATGTTGTGCTTCGAAGCAACGAACTTCCGCAATGGTGCACAGTAATTCTTGAAATTTTAGTGAGGGATCATCTTATTTATGCTACCGTCGTTCTAAGCAAATAAGAGGTAAACATGGCAAACATCACATGCAAATAATAAAGTGACATGATATGGCAAATATCATCTTGCGCCTTTGATCTCCATCTTGAGGCACGGCATGATCACCTTCATCACCGGTGTCGGTGTCAAAACCGGCGGATCTCGGGTAGGGAGTCCCGAACTGTGCATCTAGGCGGATGGTAATAGGAGACAAGGGACACGATGTTCTTACCCAGGTTCGGGCCCTCTCGATGGAGGTAAAACCCTACTCCTGCTTGATTAATATTGATGATATGGGTAGTACAAGAGTGGATCTACCACGAGATCAGAGAGGCTAAACCCTAGAAGCTAGCCTATGGTATGATTGTTGTTCGTCCTACGGACTAAAACTCTCCGGTTTATATAGACACCGGAGAGGGCTAGGGTTACACAGAGTCGGTTACAATGGGAGGAGATCTTCATATCGTATCGCCAAGCTTGCCTTCCACGCCAAGGAAAGTCCCATCCGGACACGGGACGGAGTCTTCAATCTTGTATCTTCATAGTCCGGGAGTCCGGCCAAAGGTAACATTCCGGCCATCCGGACACCCGCTAATCCAGGACTCCCACAGTAGCCCCTGAACCAGGCTTCAATGACGACGAGTCCGGCGTGCAAATTGTCTTCGGCATTGCAAGGCGGGTTCCTCCTCCGAATACTTCATAGAAGATGTTGAACACAAGGATAGTGTCCGGCTCTGCAAAAATAAGTTCCACATACCACCGTAGAGAGAATAATATCCGCACAAATCTAATCTGCTGACGTATTCCGTAGCGTGACATCACGCCACGGCCAAGCCTTTATTCGAATCATTTTACTGTTCCACCTCAGCGCGTTTAGCGAGGCGGTTTCCTTGGCACATCTTGTCAAAGCAGAGATCGTGTCCCCTTATTCCGGGATTCTCATCAATACGGGCGTGGGTAACCCAACCGCGCCATCAACCGCGGCGCTTGGGAGATAAGCGAGTTTTCTTAGACTGGTGGGGGCTCGTAGTTTCGGCCGCCCATATAAGGGGATAAGAATCTACCCTTTCCATTTACGCCTTCTTCCTCCTTTGCTTATTCGTCCCTGCGCGCTCGAGCTCCAACGCCCAAGCCCGCACTTCCCACCTCAACCTTCTCCAATCATGTCCGGAGTGGGAGGTAGATGGATGGCCTCCTCCATCACGGAGGGGCAAATCAAAAAGCTGAGGAAGGCCGGATACCTGTCTGACGACATCGCGCACCGGCTTCCAGATGTGGGGCAACTCATCCCCACCCCCAGGCCCCATGAGAGGGTTGTTTTTCTTCCCCATTTCCTCCACGGACTGGGTTTTCCTCTTCACCCGTTTGTTTGGGGGCTCATGTTCTACTATGGCCTGGACTTCCACGATCTGGCCCCGAACTTCATCCTCAACATCTCGGCGTTCATCGTCGTGTGCGAGGCCTTCCTCTGCATCCAGCCCCACTTCGGCTTATGGCTGAAGACTTTTAATGTCAAGCTGAAAGTAGTGGGAGGCCGCCAAGAGGAGTGCGGAGGCGCCATGGTGGGCCGGATGTCCAACGTCCTATGGCTCGAGGGCTCCTTTGTGGAGACAATAAAAGGGTGGCAATCGGGGTGGTTCTACATCACCGAGCCGCGCGACCCCAAATGGGAGGCGGCCCCCGAATTCCGATCTGGCTTTCCCACAAGGCTCACCTCCTGGAAAGAGACGGGCCTAACGTGGGGAGATTCGGAAGAGCTGACCGGACTCCAAACATGCGTCAAAAAGCTGGTGAGCAAGAATCTCAAGCTCGTCAACGTAGTCCATGTCATGCTTATCCGCCGGGTCCTCCCGTGCCAACAACGGGCCTTCAAATTGTGGGAGTTTGATCCGGCACAACACCAAACCTTGAGCGGGCTCTTCGACACCACGTACAAAGATGCCTAGAAGGTGCTGTTCAAGGGCGCCGAGGCCCCCGCATCCGCTATCGAAGATCGCGGATTCAGCTCGCGGCGCCAGGCCAACGAGGTAAGCTATTCTACCCTTTACGGGACTCTTGTCTTTCATAATCTGACTCTATGCGGGATCTAAACTCCCTACCTTTGACAGGACTGGTTGAAGAAGTCCGGGCAGGTTATCTGTCCGGCTCCCCTACCAGAAGACCCAGCGAACTCCCGATTGACGGGGCTGCTGGTTCCGGCACCTCACGTGGTGCCGGAGAGGAAGGCCAAGAAGAAGGCCACGGAGACTCGAAAGAGATCCCGGTGCCTGGTGGTGTCGGATTCATCGCCCGACAACCCCGAAGCACCCTCCGCCTCTGAAGACGAGGAGGAGGAGGAAGAAGAAGCTTCTCCCCCTCCAACAGGGGGAGGAAAGAAAAGAAAGGCCGCCCCAACTGGGGAGGCCAGAGGGTCCAAGAAGGGGAAGACCCTTCTGCCGGACTACGCCTCCGATGCCGAAGACGGCGGGGAAGAATGGCTATCCAGGGTCAAGCCCCTGGCAAAATCGTAAGTGTCCGGTTACCCGAATGACTTATGGCGTTCCTCTATTATTCGATAACTTCTGACGCCGAATTTAATCATGCAGTCCGCCCAGAGCTTAGCTCAGCGATTCGTCGAGCGGCTCCCTGAATTCATCGGATGTGAACAGCGCTTTGCTTCCGACGGCCTCCTCCCCTCTCCCTGCGGATGACGCCGAGGTGGAGTCCCGAAAGGGACTGAACCAGGAGGAGGTGGTCCTGGAGGTGCCTCAAGGCGACCTCCCGGACTCCATACCCAAAGGGGGTAAAGCCCCCGAGGGATCTAAGTCCGGCTCTGGGCCGGGCACTGCTCCGGAACCATCAACGGTTCCAGAGTCCGACAGGCGGCGCCTTCGCAAGAAGAGCAAGCCTACTACACCGGCGGCCTCCGTCCAACCGGAGGCACCGGAAGATTTGCTGGAGGCGCTTAATGACGCCTCCATCAACGAGGAGCACCGCACTATTATGAGTGCGATGGTTCAGAAGGTTCAGTCCGCCAAGAGCGGGCTGACCGAGGCTTGTACGAGCCTTCTAACAGGCTTTGAGGTATGTGTTCAAAAACATATAAAAATATTACCGCATAGATAGTAGCCCCTGATGCTTAGTTCGGTGTTCGGAAAGAAAAGCCAAGCTGAGGATCTAAAAAGATATACGCAGGAGTCTAACAAAAATATGTCAATATGGGAATGCAGGCTGCGCTGCTGACCTCTGCCGCACTGACTGCAGAGGTCAATGCATTGAAGGAGAGCCTCGAGCGGTCCAAGAGTGAGCTCGGCCGTGCCAAAAAGCAGCTCGAGGACAAGGAGGGTATGTAGTACCGCATATAAGTGTATATAGAAATACTTGGTTGCAAATAATGACAGGACCAACTTAAATGTTGCAGGGGCCACGGCCGAGGTGGCGACCCTGAAGGAGGCGGTCTCCAAGGCTGAAAACAGTGCGGCCTTGGAGCGCACCGAGCGAGAGAAGCAGGAGGCGTGGGTGGTGCAGGTGCGGCAAGAGCTCCAGGCTCTCGTGGAAGAACACGAGAGTTTGGAGCGTGACTCGAAGACTCGAGAGTTCGAGCTTGCCTTGGCTCTTGAGAGTGCCAAGACCGCTAAGGCCGAAGCCCAGAAGGCCCTCCAGGAGATCGAGGCGATGAAGAAGATAGCGGCGGGTAAGGCCTTCTTTATGCAAAGCAAGAATATAAAAGTAAATTATCTGTTACTTACCCAAATCCGGAGCTCTCTAGGAGCGTTCGCCAATCTGCCCTGTAGTGTGTCTGATGCTGCTGCGTTCTACCGAGCCGAGGAGGGGAGCTCAACGGAAAAGGTGTTCTAGTCTCAGTATGCTGAGGCCGGACATCCGGTGCCCCTGAGCGACCAGCTGAAGCAGCTGGTGAGCTCCACAAGGTGGCCGAACAGGCCATGAAGGGCCTCATAGTTCGGCTGTGGCCTAGGGAAGCCATGCCTGGGAGCTACTTCGGTCTGGTACGACGGCTGGTGGACGCGTGTCCGTGGATTGAGGTCATCAAGCGCTCCGTCTGTATTGAAGGTGCCTGTCGGGCCCTCGCCCGTGCTAAAGTGCACTGAGGCAAGCTGGACGCGGAGAAGCTTTTGACGGACGCGCCACCGCCGGGCAAGGAGTATCGCACGCCCCAGATGTATTTTAAGGGCGTCCTGAAGGGTGCCCGCCTTATAGCTGATGAATGCTCCAAAGATGTAATTTTTGAGTAGACTCGCATCTGCTATCCTGTACGCTGAAAACTTTGTTCATATGCGTTAAGCAACGCTTTTTAATTTAAAATATTACCTTCTGTGCGGCCGTTTATCAAATCTGAGAGATGCAAGTCGTCGGCTTCTACCCCCATGCCACGAGTGCTGGGGTGTTCGGGATAAACCTGAGCGCTCTTGTTCCCATTCTTGGGTCCATCTAGGGAGGCGCTCAGCACAACGAACCAGGCTGTCGGACTTATAATGCTTTATCATTCTCACTTAGCCATAGAATTCTATAATTTTAAATTTCGGCGAAGCCCCTAGTATTCGGAAGACCGAGTTCGGGGCGCTATCCACGCCTAGGCCGGATAAGTCCGGCTCCTCGCTCTAAGCGGCATAAGTCTTTAAGGACTCGAAAAACCTCGCGAACAGCGACCGGTCTCTCGCACTATCATGATGGTCAGTTTTAGCTTTCTCTACTCAGG
The DNA here is from genome assembly GCF_018294505.1 of Triticum aestivum. Classification (NCBI taxonomy): domain Eukaryota; kingdom Viridiplantae; phylum Streptophyta; class Magnoliopsida; order Poales; family Poaceae; genus Triticum; species Triticum aestivum. The sequence goes on from NC_057795.1 coordinate 570,952,942, forward strand.
TGTTAACCCAGCTCAACTGGGACACAATCGCAGTAGTTCTCCCAGCGCTACCTTAGCCAACATTGCGGAACGTAAGGTACCAAAACATGGGAGCCGGGAAAACCCAACTATTGACCCAAGACATGATTCGGAGCCGATGCATATAGTGCTATAAGTTCGGGGTGCCGCACTCGTGGGAGTGTTCCGTCTTCTCACACCATGTTATGGGGTGCTTAAGCCCCTGGTGTATTGGCCATACAAAAGTGTACAGTTGCATAATGTCATGACTGAACATATTTGTATAAAAATAGATGAGTACAATAATAGATAAGAGCTATGTATTGTTTATTAAAAAAGGGCTTCTATGAAGGCAGAACGATACAAATAGTGCGATAAGAAAGAGATGGGATTATTTGACATGTCCCCCTCCAGGGGCAAGCTGCGGGACTTTAAGTAAAACAGGTATTAAGCTCGTTATAGAGACCACCTAGACATTTGACGCGAATTGTTCTCTCCCTGGCTGTTGCATCGTGTGTTCGGCGGGTGTATTGCCGGACAGGCCTTCCGAATAGTTGGGTCCTGAAAGTATATAAAAAGGAACCGGTAGAATAGGGAGCCCCTTAGTGTGGTTGAGCCGCATTCTGTGCGTGCCGTAGTTGTGCCCCTCCCCTTATGCCCATGGTATTTCTAAAGCGTAATTATGTACGCGTGGTACCGATATCACCATCTGGCGAGGGTTGGGGTTGGGGCTGCACTGCTATGTTTGCTCGGAACGTGCCAGCCGGCTTTGTTGTAGGTTACTTTGGGCTCGCTTGACGTTGTCCGGACGTTTAACACCTGGATTTGAGAATTGCCTTGAGTGGCTACTCTGTACTTCCGCCGCCAGGGCCGCCGTGTGCTCCTCCATTCGGAGAGAGCGTTCGGTGTTTCCATTTACCGTGATGACTCCGCGAGGGCCTGACATCTTGAGCTTGAGATATGTGTAGTGCGGCACCGCATTGAATTTTGCAAATGCGGTTCGTCCGAGCAGAGCGTGATAGCCACTGCGGAATGGGACTATGTCGAAGATTAACTCTTCGCTTCGGAAATTATCCGGGGATCCGAAGACCACTTCGAGTGTAACCGAGCCTGTACAGCAGGCTCTACACCTGGTATGACGCCTTTAAAGGTTATCTTTGTGGGTTTAATCCTTGAGGGATCGATACCCATTTTTCACACTGTATCCTGATAAAGCAGGTTCAGGCTGCTGCCGCCGTCCATGAGGACTCGGGTGAGGTGAAATCCGTCGATAATTGGGTCTAGGACCAATGCGGCGAATCCGCCATGACGGATGCTAGTGGGGTGGTCCCTTCGATCAAAAGTGATCGGGCAGGAGGACCATGGGTTGAACTTTGGGGCGACTGGCTCCAACGCATAGACGTCCTTGAGAGCACGCTTCCGCTCCCTTTTGGGGATGTGGGTTGCGTATATCATGTTCACCGTCCGCACTTGCGGGGGGAATCCCTTCTGTCCTCTGTTGTTCGGCGGCCGGGGCTCCTCCTCGTCATCGCTACGCAGCCCCTTGTCTCTGGTTTCGGCACTTAACTTGCCTGCCTGCTTGAACACCCAACAGTCCCTGTTGTTGTGGTTGGCTGGTTGTTTGGGGGTGCCGTGTATCTGGTACGAGCGATCGAGTATCCGGTCTAAGCTGGATGGGCCCGGAGGGTTTCTTTTGAATGGCGTCTTCCGTTGACCGGGTTTAGAGCCTCTGAATCCGGCATTGACTGCCGTATCTTCAGTATTGTCGTCGTTAATGCGGCGCTTGTGCTTGTTGCGGCGAGACCTGCCATTGTTGTCCTTGGTATCCGAATTGCCAGGGCTCTTGGTTATGTTATTGCTACGAGCTAGCCAGCTATCTTCTCCCGCACAAAAGCGGGTCATGAGTGTCGTGAGGGCTGCCATAGATTTCGGCTTTTCCTGTCCTAGGTGCCGGGCAAGCCATTCATCTCGGATGTTGTGCCTGAAGGCTGCAAGGGCCTCGGCGTCCGGATAGTCGACTATTTGATTTTTCTTGGTTAGGAACCGTGTCCAGAATTGTCTGGCCGATTCCTCTGGCTGCTGGATTATGTGGCTTAGGTCATCAGCGTCTGGTGGTCGCACGTAAGTGCCCTGGAAGTTGTTAAGGAATGTGGATTCCAGGTCCTCCCAGCAACTAATTGACTCTGTTGGCAGGCTGTTAAGCCAATGCCAAGCTGGTCCTTTAAGCTTGAGCGGGAGGTATTTGATGGCGTGTAGATCATCACCACGGGCCATGTGAATGTGAAGGAGATAATCCTCGATCCATACCGCAGGATCTGTTGTGCCATCATATTATTCGATGTTGACGAGTTTAAAACCCTCGAGGATTTGATGATCCATTACTTCGTCTGTGAAGCATAGTGGGTGTGTGGCGCCCCTGTACTAGGCTATATCGCGATGTAGCTCGGATGAGCTTTGTCTTCTGTGTTCGGCCTGGCCGTATTTATCATATCCGGCGTGACGGTTATCGTCACGTGAAGTGGGGCGCCCACGCGATCCGTAGATCGATCTTGTTTGCCTTGCCTTATTCTCCAATATGTCTCGCAGGTCTGTTGCATCTCCCCGCACTCTGGTATTTTTTGAGCGGTGCCGGGGTGCGGCTTGGGTCGAGGGCTAAAGGCCTCTCTGTCGCGGCCACGGGGTGGCCGATCGGGCGCATCGTACGCTGGTGATGTAGGTTTAGTTGCTTCCTCCTCAAGTTGGGGTAGCAGCCTGCACTTTGGGTAGCTCTTGGAGGGGCGTTCGAGTTTATACTCTTCGGCCGCCAGGACTTCGGTCCATCTGTCGGCTAGCAAGTCTTGGTCAGCTCTAAGCTGCTACTGTTTTTTCTTGAGGCTGCTTGCCGTGGCCATAAGCCTGCGTTTGAAACGCTCTTGTTCGACGGGATCCTCTGGCACGACGAATTCGTCGTCGTCGAGGCTTGCATCGTCTTCGGAGGGAGGCATATAATTGTCGTCCTCGACCTCCATGTCCTCAGCTCTCTCATGAGGGCTGGCTCCTTCGTTCTCATGCGCTAAATCCTGCTGGAGGGGGTTGTCTTCGGCATTGTCCGACGTGTTGTTATCTCCGGTGCCGGATTCGCTGTTTTTGCTTTGGCAGGATTTAGAGCGGTGCCGCTGACGTCGGCACTTGGGTTGCTTCTTGGAGGGGTCGTCCTCTGTTTTTTCATCGCCATCCCCTGCTTTGGGGGTGTCCACCATGTATATGTCATATGACGAGGTGGCTTTCCAGTTCCCTATAGGTGCTGGTTCTTGGTCGTCTCCTTCATCGGCGTCCATACCGTCGATGTCTTCAGAGTCGAAGTCGAGCATGTCGGTTAAATCGTCGACAGTGGCTACGAAGTGGGTGGTGGGTGGGCTTAGAATTTCTTCGTCGTCTGTATCCCAACCATGTAGACCGTAATCCGGCCAGGGCTCTCCTGACAAAGAGAAAGACTTTAGTGAATTTAGGATATCGCCAAAGGGCGAGTGCTGAAAGACGTCCGTGGCGGTGAACTCCATGATCGGAGCCCAATCGGGTTCGATCGGAAGAGGTGCGGAAGATTTGGAGTTCGGAACAGAGTCCGGCACCCTGGAGTCATAGGCCTTGCCAAGGACTGGGCTGGTGTTCGGCTCTATCTCCGTAGGTATTGCGGCACCTGGGGCGGCGTCCAACCATCCGTCCCCAATTGGCGCGGTCGGCTCCGAGCTAATGGTTAGAGCGGGCACCTGAGTGACGCTCTGGGCTCTGTCTGGCGGCAGAGCTAAATCATGCCCATCGTGACAGTGCAGCGTGCTCGGCCGTGGCTCGAATCCGTCGAAGATCAAGTCCCCACAGATGTCGGCCGTGTAGTTTAAACTTCCAAACCTGACCTGATGGCCAGGGGCATAGCTTTCGATCTATCCAGATGGCCAAGCGAGTTGGCCCGCAGTGTGAAGCCGCCGAATACGAAGATCTGTCGGGGAGAAAGGTCTCACCCTGGACCGAGTCGTGGTTGATGATCGAAGAAGCCATCGGGCCTAAAGGTGACGACACAGAGGAACTCTCAATGAAAGCACCAATGTCGGTGTCAAAACCGGCGGATCTCGGGTAGGGTGTCCCGAACTGTGCGTCTAGGTGGATGGTAATAGGAGACAAGGGACACAATGTTTTTACCCAGGTTCGGGCCCTCTCGATGGAGGTAAAACCCTACTCTTGATTAATATTGATGATATGGGTAGTACAAGAGTGGATCTACCACGAGATTAGAGAGGCTAAACCCTAGAAGCTAGCCTATGGTATGATTGTTGTTTGTCCTACGGACTAAAACTCACCAGTTTATATAGACACCGGAGAGGGCTAGGGTTACACAGAGTCGGTTACAATGGGAGGAGATCTTCATATCGTATCGCCAAGCTTGCCTTCCACGCCAAGGAGAGTCCCATCCGGACACGGGACGAAGTCTTCAATCTTGTATCTTCATAGTCCGGGAGTCCAGCCAAAGGTCACAGTCCGGCCATCCGGACACCCCCTAATCCAGGACTCCCTCCACCGGCATGACACCATGATCTCCATCATCGTGTCTTCATGAAGTTGTCTCGCCAACTATTACTTCTACTATTATGGATAATGGTTAGCAATAAAGTAAAGTAATTACATGGCATTTTCAATGACACGTTGGTCATACAATAAATTAAGAGAACTCCTATGGCTCCTGCCGGTTGTCATACTCATCGACATGCAAGTCGTGATTCCTATTACAAGAACATGATCAATCTCATACATCACATATATCATTCATCACATTCTTTTGGCCATATTATATCACATAGCATACCCTGCAAAAACAAGTTAGACGTCCTCTAATTGTTGTTGCATGTTTTACATGGATGCTATGGGTTTCTAGCAAGAACGTTTCTTACCTACACAAAAGCCACAACGGTGATATGCCAATTGCTATTTACCCTTCATAAGGACCCTTTTCATCGAATCCGATCCGACTGAAATGGGAGAGACTGGCACCCGCTAGCCACCTTTATGCAACAAGTGCATGTCAGTCGGTGGAACCTGTCTCATGTAAGCTTACGTGTAAGGTCGGTCCGGGCCGCTACATCCCATGATGCCGCCGAATCAAGATAAGACTAGTAGTGGCAAGTAAATTGACAAAATAGACACCCACAACAACTTGTGTTCTACTCGTGCATAGAAACTACGCATAGACCTAGCTCTGATACCACTATTGGGGAACGTAGCAGAAATTCAAAATTTTCTATGCATTACCAAGATCAATCTATGGAGTAACTAGCAAGGAGAGAGATGGGAGTGCATCTTCATACCCTTGAAGATCGCGATGCGTAAGCGTTGCAAGAACGCGGTCAGTGGAGTCGTACACGAAGCAATTCAGATCGCAGCCGAATCCGATCTAAGCACCAAACAATGATGCCTCCGTGTTCAACACACGTGCAACCCGGTGACGTCTCTCGTGCCTCGATCCAACAAGGAGAGAGGGAGAGGTTGAGGAAGACTCTGTTCAGCAGCAGCACAACGGCATGGTGGTGATGGAGGAGCGTGACACTCCAGCGGGGCTTTGCCAAGCAATGCGAGAGACGAGGAGGGAGAGGGGTAGGGCTGCGCCAAGAGAGAGGGAAACTCATGTTCATGGCAGCCCAAAACCCCCACTATATATAGGAGGAGGGGAGGAGGGTGCGCCCCCTCTAGGGTTCCCACCCCTAGGGGGCGGAAGCCCTAGTTGCGATGGAGGGGGTAGCCAAGAGGGGGAGAGAGGGGACGTGCCCTAGGGTGGGCCTTAGGCCCATCTGCGCCTAGGATTTCCCCCCTCTCACCTCTTTGCTGCGCCTTAGGACTTGGTGGGAGGTGCACCATCCCACTCAGGGGCTGGTGCCTTCCCACTCTTGGCCCATGCAAGCCTCCGGGGTTGCTGGCCCCTCCCGGTGGACTCCCGGAACCCTTCCGGTGGTCCCGATACATTACCGGTGACACTCGTAATACTTCCGGTGACAAAAACCTCACTTCCTATAAATTATTCTTTACCTCCGGACCATTCCAGAACTCCTCATGACATCCGGGATCTCATACGGGATTCTGAACAACATTCGGTAACCACATATAAAACTTCCCTATAACCCTAGCGTCATCGAACCTTATGTGTGTAGACCCTACGGGTTCGGGAATCATGCAGACATGACCGAGATAGCTCTCTGACCAATAACCAACAGCGGGATCTGGATACCAATGTTGGCTCCCACATGTTCCATGATGATCTCATTGGATGAACCACGATGTCAAGGATTCAAGCAATCCCGTATACAATTCCCTTTGTCAATCGGTACGTTACTTTCCCGAGATTCGACCGTCGGTATCCCAATACCTCGTTTAATCTCGTTACCGGCAAGTCACTTTACTCGTTCCGTAATGCATGATCCCGTGACTAACTACTTAGTCACATTGAGCTCAGTATGATGATGCATTATCGAGTGGGCCCGGAAATACCTCTCTGTCATATACGGAGTGACAAATCCCAGTCTCGATTCGTGCCAACCCAACAGACACTTTCGGAGATACCTGTAGTGCACCTTTATAGCCACCCAGTTACATTGTGATGTTTGGTACACCCAAAGCATTCCTACGGTATCCGGGAGTTTCACAATCTCATGGTCTAAGGAAATGATACTAGACATTAGAAAAGCTCTTAGCAAACGAACTACACGATCTTGTGCTATGCTTAGGATTGGGTCTTGTCCATCACATCATTCTCCTAATGATGTGATCCCGTTATCAATGACATCCAATGTCCATGGTCAGGAAACCATAGCCATCTATTGATCAACGAGTTAGTCAACTAGAGGCTCACTAGGGACATGTTGTGGTCTATGTATTCACACATATATTACGGTTTCTAGTTAATACAATTATTGCATGAACAATGGACAATTATCATGAACAAGGAAATATAATAATAACCATTTTATTATTGCCTCTAGGGCATATTTCCAACAAGCAGTACAGCCAGAGCCGGGGGGCAATACAGATTCGATCCTTCTCCGAAGACTCCAGAGAAGTTACCATACGAGAGGAGCCTGGAGGAAAACATGAAGATCGTGCAAGACGAAGTGAAGAACTTCTTTGAAGGGGTGAAAGCAAAGAACATTCACCTCCGGAGTAGAAGATAGATCCGGTAAAAGCGAAGCATACTCTGGCTGCCCTGAAGAAACCACCAAAGTCTCCGGCGAAAGGCAACTATGATCGCATTATTACAAAGTCATTTATCAAAGCGGAGCGGTTGGGAAGTACAGTCAGTGGTCAAATGTTAGCAGAACGACGAGCTAGGAAAAAAGTTGCCCAGCTCGGCGAACAAGCGAACCAATCGTTCCCCCCGCTCCAGGTGTCTAGCGATATCATCGCTAATGATCCGGGCGGGATGGTGCCCGGTTATAACAATCTTGAAGATTACCTGCCCGACGATGTACATTATGATTTCTTGGAGGTGGAAGAACACAAATACGTGTACGGGAAGCCTCTCGTCAAAGATGAAAGATCTCTAACAATGATGATGTGAAGATTCCATGATTGGTACATGAAAACCTGCAGAGAGTCTGAGGGGAGGAATATTTTGACGCTGAGAGTTAGAGAGGAGCATGACCTCGTTGGAATTGAACTGTTGAATGTTCCATTTGAGGAGTTCTTCGCGTTTTTCAATCAAAAGGCCCTCGATAAATTAATGATCACTTACTACTGCATGTAAGTAGTACTACTTCTGTCATTAAGTCTCTCTATATAGGTCAACTCTTTCATTGCATGTATTTTTTATTATCCTCACTATATTATGCAGATTGAAGATCACCGAATTGAAGAAAAGACAAATCGGTGATATTGTGTTCATTAACAAAAATCTCATAGATGCATATATGGTTGAATTTCAGGCCAAAAATACCGAGGCCAAGCTGCTACAATTGTTTGTATTAAATCAAAACAAAGCTATAATAATTCCAGTGAGTGTTACTGTCTTGTGCATATTCGGTTTCCCTTATTAGTCGAGGTTATAGTAATGTAATTGATGAGTTATGCACGCGTGCGCAGCTTCCACTATATTCTCCTATAGATTAAGCTTGAGCAGGGACTAGTAACCGTCTTAGACTCGAGATGAAAAGATCCCATGGAGTATGCGGACATGACTGAAATTCTAGAGAAGTAAGTTAAATCGATCATTATCGCACCATATCGGCAACTTTGTTCATTTCCTGATATCAAGTAATTGTTTTCTTTGTCTGGCAGGGTTTGAAAAAATTCACCTCAAAAACTCCGGGACTGCCGAAGAAGCTGCAATTTAGACACCTGAAAGTAAGTACTATAGTAGCATGTTCCACGCATCTCCTAGTGATTCAAGCGCTAGTTTCATCAATACCATTTAGTATGCTTGCTAATTATCAGTTTGATTAACCTCTATTTCTTGTAAAGTGGTTGTGGCAGGAACAAGGGAACGATTACTGTGGATACTACATTTGCGAGTCCATCCGGCAAACGACCTGTGAGCGGGGCTACTCTAACAAACAATATGAAGTGCGTAAATAATAATATTCACAATTTTATTTTATTACCATCATTTGTGTCCAGTTTTATTTATTCATATATATGTATTGACCCCCTTCTTCAAATTAGATATTTTGGATGCGGGATGAACTCCTACCACCAGATCGTATGCGAGCAATTCAAGAGGAATTGGCGGCATTCTTTCTTGACCACGTGATCGCTAAAGACGGAGAATACCATGTGTACCCTGATCAGTTCGTTTTTAATTAGGAGATTATATTGTAAGAGATAATTATATTGTATATATGTAGCCAGTAGCGTCAGATAGATATACGAGAACTTGTTCTTCGACCAATCTCTCAAAGAAGGAGAGGTGGTCAATATCACTTCTCTCTGTATGCATATGGTCATAACGGTCTTCTGTTTTCTTCAGTTGCTTACTAGCTAGCGTGTCTAGTCCTCTCTATACGTATAGTACGTAGAGTCGACCAAGCATGGAGATAAGAGAGGACACTTCTCTCTATTAATTAGCTAGCTAACACAATATATGAAACACCTAAATTAACCCCCCAAAAACCCCAACCCCCCCCCCCCTTAACAAAACAAAAAACCCCAGCACCTGAAATGCTGACGCGTGGATGCCTATTGGTCCCGGTTGGTGCCACCAACCCGGACCAAAGGGCCTCCTGTCTGGCCTCGCCGCACCGGCCACGTGGAGGCCCATCTGTCCCGGTTTGTGTAAGAACCGGGACTAAAGGTCTAGGGCATTAGTACCAACACTTTAGTCCCGGTTCAAAAACCGAGACAAATGGCCCTTACGAAGTGGGACAATAGGCCCTTTTTTTACTAGTGTGATAGAAAGGTTTCACTCCTATATCCTACTCTTACAAGAAAAATGCAGCTTGAAATTGAATGAGATGCATGCATAATGCTCCGTATTTTCTATCTACAGGTCGACAAAGCTAACACAGAGCTAAGAAAGACCAACGCCAGGCTTAAAGAGACAGTCAACCAGGTGAGAGGAGTTGGCTGTCTTAGATCAATAGTGAAGAACTTTCACTCTTTTTTATCTGTTATTGACAAATAAATATGGGTCTTGTGCAGTTTCGACAACCAACTTCACAGTTGATATCATACTGATCTGCATCATTCTTGGCATCGGTGCATGGAAATCCTTAAAACTTCGGTACGGTCACGACAGTTCTTGTCAATGCTCACCGGAGCTTGATGTTTAAGTATATATTTTGGAGCTGGAGTTGTGACACGAGGTAGATGAGCTAGTAGATCTCCTTCTGCTTACTAGTACTTGGCTACATGCAATTCATATTGAGCCCTCATATTAGAAGGATCCTAGAAAGATATGCGTGTGCTGCATGCTGCTTGGAGTAGTTTTCTCTTTGATGCTTAATTAGCCCAGTTGGCCATTGGAGTTTATCCAATTTTGCCATTTTTGTAGTACTAGTGTAACGCCCCAAGACCGACGCTCCAGAAGACTTCCAGCTATTCCGAGATTCGTCGTGTGATTTGTTTTGTTCGTTGCATTCATCCTTGCATCATGTTGCATTTCATCATGCTCATCATGTGCATTGTGTGTTTCATGCATGATCACCCCTTGCATCACCCCTCCCCTCCTTCTCTTGCTTCTATTTGGCAAGTACCATTTTTCACTCCTCCTTTAATGTTCATCTCTTCCTCACAATTCAAGCATCATGCCACTCACCTCCCTGCCAAGTTTCACCTATTTTGGAGCTGGTTTGGTAGGGATAAAAAATGCTTCAAGTTGGAACCTAATTCAAACTTGGAATATTTTTTGGCCTTTAAAATTTCCCAAATCAGTTTTATTGAATACTACGCAAATTCAGGACCTTGAGAATTTTGTCACATCTCTCTAAATCCTCCCAAATCCCCCTCTGGTTTTCCTTTTGTTTTCTGTCTGAAGAAAAACGAAAAAGGAAAAAAAAGGAGGAGCAAGCCCAGCCGGCCTCTAAGGCCCATCTGCAGCCTAAGCAGGCCCAGCCACCGCAGCCTACCTAACCCTAGGCGCTCCCTTGCCCGATCCACCCCCTCTCCCTCTCGTTCCCTTCCACCCAGCGCCGCCAGGGAACCGCAGCCTGATCCCATCTCCCTCGCTCCAGCCACCCTCGCCCGACCCCCATCTCCTCTGCGCCGCAGCCTCGTCAGCGCCGGCTCCTGTTCCCCTCGCCGGCTTGCCGCCTCCAGCCGCTCCTCCTGCGCCCGCGCCCCTCCTCTGCCTCGCCTTCTCCTCCCGTCGCCCTGCCTCGACGCCCGCACCTTCGCCGGCCACGGCCTCCCGCGGCTGCCGCTGCTGGCCCCGCTACCGAGCTCTCCACCGCGCCCGAACTCTCCCTCCACCCGCAGCGCCCGAACCCATCGCTCGCTCGGCCCTCTCCGTCCTCGTCCCGATCGGGAGAGGCTCCCGAGCCGCGGCCGCCGCCCGGATCCAGCGCCCCCGCGACCGCCGCGGTGTCCTGCGTCGCCGGAGTCCTGCGCCAAGACCTCCCCCGCCTTGGTTTCGGTCCTCCCCGCGCCGAGTCCCTCTGCTGCCCCCTGCTTCGTGCCTTCTGTTGTCGTCCCCATCGACCCGAGCGCGCCCCATAGCCTCAGCCTCGAGCTGTTGTCACGATGCCTACCCGAACAGGAGCAATTTTGGATCGCCAAGTCCCCTTCGGATTCATCAAGACCTTCATGCAGAACTACACCCGATGATGCGACAAGTACCCCGACAATGTGTACATCTACACCGCCAAGACCGGACCGACAAGTACCCCGACGTCGCGTGTACCACTACCGTCGACCTGAACATCTACGAAAACGTTGTACAACTACCGTCGCCAAGACCGTCAAGTTCGACTACCACCGACATGTACAACTTCAGTTGCGAGAACGTCTACTCCCATCTACACCGCATCGAACTCGAACCGCCCCGAAACGCACGCTTCAAAGGTATAACCGCCGAGAACGACCGCCGTGGACCGAATGCATGTGTTGAATGAGATGCATCGTTTGCTCCATGATCAAATCGTCCTTGCGATGCCCCTCTTTTGCCGTGCCACCGTCCCGTGGGAACCCGGAAGACGGGATCACCCCACCATCTTGCATGACTCGCTCACGTCACGCCTCCTTTTGCACCGGTATCTCCATGAGCTACCGGGATCGGAATGTTGCCGTGGCACCATTTCTGTTTCGCCGCCGTGGCACCCTTTTCATTCCGCCATGGAGACTAATGCTTCATAACATGCTCATGTCAACATTTTCATAATAATTGCATAAACTTGTATATGTCATCCGCATCATGATAACAACATTTAAAATGTTTAAAATTGTTGCTTGCTTTAATTTGCTAAATGCATATGGGGATTTACCGGATTTGTTGTTTTTATATACGGCCCCATTTAAATTGTTTAGATGGTATAGTTTATATTATGCTTCACCTCTTGCCATGTTTAGCAACAGTTAATATTGTTGGGTACATAAACGGGATCACACTAAATAACTTATCGTGGTGTTTCGTCAATATGCAACTCGTTGCATATTGAGCTCCATTTAATTTGTAGGATTGTTTGTGCACTTTGCCATGCCATGCCTCATTAAACCGGACATGCATCATACTCGATTGTGCATCGTGCCATGTTTATGTGATGTTTGTTTACTATGTTGTTTGTTTCTTTCCGGTTTGCTTCTCCCGTTAGCTTCGGTTTCGCTCCGGAGTTGTGAGGATTCGTTCGACGACCGTTTGTCTTCTTCTTGGATTCGTTCTTCTTCCTTGCGGGATCTCAGGCAAGATGACCATACCCTCGAAATCACTTCTATCTTTGCTTGCTTAGTTGCTCGCTCTTTTGCTTGCCTATGCTGCGATACCTACCACTTGCTTGTCATGCCTCCCATATTGTTGAACCAAGCCTCTAACCCACCTTGTCCTAGCAAACCGTTGTTTGGCTATGTTACCGCTTTGCTCAGCCCCTCTTATAGCGTTGTTAGTTGCAGGTGAAGATTGAAGTTTGTTCCTTGTTGGAACATGGAGATGTTGTTCCTTGTTGGAACATGTTTACTTGTTGGGATATCACAATATATCTTATTTAATTAATGCATCTATATACTTGGTAAAGGGTGGAAGGCTCGGCCTTATGCCTGGTGTTTTGTTCCACTCTTGCCGCCCTAGTTTCCGTCATATCGGTGTTATGTTCCCGGATTTTGCGTCCCTTACGCGGTTGGGCTATAATGGGAACCCCTTGACAGTTCGCCTTAAGTAAAGCTCTTCCAGCAATGCCCAACCTTGGTTTTACCATTTGCCACCTAGCCTTTTCTTTCCCTTGGGTTCTGCAGACTCAAGGGTCATCTTATTTAACCCCCCCGGGCCAGTGCTCCTCTGAGTGTTGGTCCGAACTGAGCTGCCTGCGGGGCCACCTCGGGGAAACTTGAGGGTTGGTTTTACTCGTAGCTAGACTCATCTGAGTGTGCCCTGAGAAAGAGATATGTGCAGCTCCTATCGGGATTTGTCGGCACATTCGGGCGGTGTTGCTGGTTTAGTTTTACCCTGTCGAAATGTCTTGTTGTACCGGAATACCGAGTCTGATCGGAGTGTCTCGGGTGGAGGTCTATTCCTTCGTTGACCGTGAGAGCTTGTCATGGGCTAAGTTGGGACACCCCTGCAGGGTATTATCTTTCGAAAGCCGTGCCCGCGGTTATGGGCAGATGGGAATTTGTTAACGTCCGGTTGTAGAAAACCCGAAGTTGACCTTAATTAAAATACATCAACCGCATGTGTAACCGTGATGGTCTCTTTCCGGCGGAGTCCGGAAAGTGAACACGGTTGTTGGAGTTATGCTTGACGTAGGTAGTCCAGGATCACTTCTTGATCATACTTTCATCGACCGTGCCTTGCTTCTCTTCTCGCTCTCATTTGCGTATGTTAGCCACCATATATGCTAGTCGCTTGCTGCAGCTCCACCTCATTACTCCATCCTTCCTATAAGCTTAAATAGTCTTGATCTCGCGGGTGCGAGATTGCTGAGTCCCTGTGGCTCACAGATACTTCCAAAACCAGTTTGTAGGTGCCTATGTTACCGAACAGGTGACGCAACCAAGCTCAGGAGGAGCTCGATGAAGACCTTGTCCTTTGTGTTGTTTCGTTCTAGTTGATCAGTAGTGGAGCCCAGTTGGGGTCGATCGGGGACCTTTGTCGCATTTGGGGTTCTTCTTTTATTTTGGTTCCGTAGTCGGACCCTGATTGTATCTGGATGATGTAATGCTTTATTCATGTAATTGTGTGAAGTGGCGATTGTAAGCCAACTATGTATCTCTTTCCCTTATGTTTTACATGGGTTGTGTGAAGATTACCTCACTTGCGACATTGCTTTCAATGCGGTTATGCCTCTAAGTCGTGCTTCGACACGTGGGAGATATAGCCGCATCGAGGGCGTTACAAGTTGGTAATCAGAGCCTTCCCCGACCTTAGGAGCCCCACTGCTTGATCGTTTTTAGCGGCCGAGTTGTGTCTAGAAAAATGTTTTGAGTCTTTAGGATATATATATCGGAGAGTTAGGAATTCTTTTTACTCCCCAGTCTCTTCATCTCTCTGGTAAGGCATCCTGACGTAGAGTTTTGACTCTTCTCTTCTCAAATTTCACTAAATTTTTTTTAGGATCACGCAGGTATCTTGGAATCGTTCCGATGGTTTTATGATGAGAACATTGTCTTGGTGCCTCCTGTCAGGGGTTTAGTGGAAGTGTCCCGGGGAGTTGAGCTCTGAGGTGTTGTCGTCATAATTTTATCGTTGCAGTTCTGGAATACCTGAGTTTAGTACGCCGACATCGAAAATCTCTTTTATGTAGTTGTTGGTGAGATAACCCCGATAACCCAGTACTGAGGTGAGTACGGGAGTATTGCCATGACTTGTATAACGGATGCTTTTCGAAGGTTGAGGTAGACGATTTCCGAAGGTTTCTTGGTTATGTGTTGAAGGATGGATACAGCTGCATGTAGGATTTGTTAGTTTTGGGTGAGATATTATGCTTCCCCTGTATCCCCAACACCTGATTGCATAACCGGAAAATTTCGGGAGTTTCATAGGTGGGAATTCAAGTAGCTCTTAGGATATCTTTCCGATGGATGTATGATATGAAATTGGGGTTCGACGTCTAGTGGTCCGCCTATTCACGGTCGATTTTACAGTGGTCTCGTTGTGTCTTAAAGAGTCCTTGGCTATGCCGACTCGGGGACGCTTCATATGTCATGTGCACTGCCTTGTACATGATGGTGCTGTACGATCGAGCCCGTGTAGGCCCCATCACGAAAACTTCGGACGAAATCTCTATCATATGTTTGTTCTGGCTTATTTTGCAAGCCAATCCTTTGTTTTGTTTTGAGTTGTGGTATTCGAGTTGCTTCGAAGTCAAATGTTGATTCCATACCTTTTCCAAATGGTGTTCTCATACTCCGATGTAAATACCAATCCTTCATGATCATTGATGTTGTTATGTTAATCCTTTTCAACCGGCGTGTTTTCTCTCCAAGTGGTTCCGATCACTTCAACATCAGCAAGACCAATTATCATTTCTTCTCAACGGTGTTTGTTTCATCCGTCTCCAAGTTGCCTTTGTTTTTCCCACCCTCCCTCCCTTTTGTTTTTCTTCAAGGGCTAAGATTTCTTCTTCAAGTATCCATTTTATTGATGGGAAGTTTCTCCATTCTTTTCCGTCAATGTTCTTATCCGGTGATTCTCATGAAGATTCTAATGGAGCTTCAAGTTCGTCATTCCTCGTTCTTTTCTTCTCCGGTGGATTTAATTCAAGCTTTGGTATTAAGCATACTCGTTTTCTTTTTTTTCCAATGCTATCCCATGCCGGTGCCTCTCATAATTGTTCATCTCTCTCTATTCTTATTCGGAGTGCTCAAGATATCTCGAAGATTCGTGTTTCCACTCTGCATTCGTTCAAGCTCTTTCGAGATTGGTATCTCATTCAAGTCATTTAATTCAATCGGTGCAACATCTCTTTTAAATCTTTTCAACGGTGTTCTTTTGAGTGGGCCCTAACCCACAGGTCTTTTCCCAGGATCTTACCTGACTCTTCTATTCTCCCAGAGCTATCCTAAATTCTTCTCCAAGATTGACGTAAGAATGAGTTATCATTAGTCAAATGCTTTTTCTCCAAGATCTTTCAAATTCTTTTCATAGTTGGCTCAACCTCTTCGCTTTTGATTCTTCCGGTGTGCCTCAATAATTCTTGGTGGTGTTTCTCGTTGTCATTCTCATCATTTGAAGACCGAAGAAGAGTTTCTCTTTAATCTTGCTCTATTCTCTTCAAGATTCATGGTGCTAGCTTGTTGCCATCCTCTCATAATTGTTTTCGATTGTGAGAATCTTTTTCACCCATCAGGAGATATTCAAGAGTCTTCTCAGTTTGTCATCCGGAGTCCATCAATTCAGGTTTATTCATTCTCAGCCGTCAGTTATCATTCTCCTATCTTGCCGGTGCATCTATCGAATATCCTCTAATCAGTTCTTGATCTCTTTGTTCTCATGTATCTAGTTTGTCTCAAGCACCTTCGTTCATTTGCTAATTCTTACCGGTGATGCACCCCTACTTCGATCATTTTCAATTTTTACGGTGGTTCTTTCAAGATCTCTCTTCCTTGTTCATCATATCAATTCATTTGTTGTTCCAATCCTACCGGTGGTTCGTTGAAGACCTTCTCAAAGTTTTCATCGAGATTTTTTCCTAAGGAGCTCAAGCTTTCTTCATATGGTAATCCGGAGTGCAATTCTTTCTACCATATTTTGGAGGTGGTATTATGTCATTCTTGATAATTTGAATTCATGTTTCATGATTCACATGTTGTCAAGAATGAGATATTTAAATCCATCAATCTCTTCTTTGGAGTTATCTTGGTATAGATTTCACCTAAAGCCTTCCCTAAGGAATGTTGCTATTTTAGTGCTTATTAATGACCCAAGTTATCTCTTTTCCATCTTGATGGAACAAGCTTTCATCTCTTCGTTAATCTCAAGCAAGCAATTGTTTCCGTTAGTGGCCGGTTGTCACCTCATAATGTTGAGATGTTTCCATAAGCCCACTACAAACTTATTCTTTTCGTTGTTGGTCTTCCAACAACTCTATTCTAACCTTCGTGCAAGGATGCCTTCCAAATTCAATTGTGGTAGAAGTTGTCATTTTCTTTTCCATTCTATTATTCCAATGATCTATCTTCTATTCTTTCTTCCGGAGGCATTCTGATGTTGCTCTCGTTGACCCATCATATCGTTTTCTCAAGATCATGTTATTTTCTTGCTTATCCATTTAACCAGAGTGTTGTGTTCTCATTCAAGTTTTTTTCATCTTATCAAGTTTTGCATCTCTTTTCAACCGGAGTGTTGTTCGAATTTGATCTTCCTTGTTCCTTGTTTATCTCGTTTCAACCAGAGTGGTTCCAATTCCTTCTTGTCCATGGTACTCGTCTTTCATAGCTTTGCAACCTCCAAGGTTCACATGGTGTTCCTTGTTTCTCTTTTCTACCGCAGTGCTCTCAATTGTGTTCAACTCTGTTATGTCCTTTCTTTCAACTTTTCAACCTCTCAAGGTTCTTTGGTTTCACTCTTTTGTCGAAGAAGCAACTTAGTTTTATCTCTTCTCTTCCTCTTCCGTTTCTCTCCGGTGCCATCCTAGATCTCGGGACGAGATCCTCTTGTAGTGGTGGAGTGTTGTAACGCCCCGAGACCGACGCTCCAGAAGACTTCCAGCTATTCCGAGATTCGTCGTGTGATTTGTTTTGTTCGTTGCATTCATCCTTGCATCATGTTGCATTTCATCATGCTCATCATGTGCATTGTGTGTTTCATGCATGATCACCCCTTGCATCACCCCTCCCCTCCTTCTCTTGCTTCTATTTGGCAAGTACCATTTTTCACTCCTCCTTTAATGTTCATCTCTTCCTCACAATTCAAGCATCATGCCACTCACCTCCCTGCCAAGTTTCACCTATTTTGGAGCTGGTTTGGTTGGGATAAAAAATGCTTCAAGTTGGAACCTAATTCAAACTTGGAATATTTTTTGGCCTTTAAAATTTCCCAAATCAGTTTTATTGAATACTACGCAAATTCAGGACCTTGAGAATTTTGTCACATCTCTCTACATCCTCCCAAATCCCCCTCTGGTTTTCCTTTTGTTTTCTGTCTGAAGAAAAACGAAAAAGGAAAAAAAAAAGGAGGAGCAAGCCCAGCCGGCCTCTAAGGCCCATCTGCAGCCTAAGCAGGCCCAGCCACCGCAGCCTACCTAACCCTAGGCGCTCCCTTGCCCGATCCACCCCCTCTCCCTCTCGTTCCCTTCCACCCAGCGCCGCCAGGGAACCGCAGCCTGATCCCATCTCCCTCGCTCCAGCCACCCTCGCCCGACCCCCATCTCCTCTGCGTCGCAGCCTCGTCAGCGCCGGCTCCTGTTCCCCTCGCCGGCTTGCCGCCTCCAGCCGCTCCTCCTGCGCCCGCGCCCCTCCTCTGCCTCGCCTTCTCCTCCCGTCGCCCTGCCTCGATGCCCGCACCTTCGCCGGCCTCGGCCTCCCGCGGCTGCCGCTGCTGGCCCCGCTACCGAGCTCTCCACCGCGCCCGAACTCTCCCTCCACCCGCAGCGCCCGAACCCATCGCTCGCTCGGCCCTCTCCGTCCTCGTCCCGATCGGGAGAGGCTCCCGAGCCGCGGCCGCCGCCCGGATCCAGCGCCCCCGCGACCACCGCGGTGTCCTGCGTCGCCGGAGTCCTGCGCCAAGACCTCCCCCGCCTTGGTTTCGGTCCTCCCCGCGCCGAGTCCCTCTACTGCCCCCTGCTTCGTGCCTTCTGTCGTCGTCCCCATCGACCCGAGCGTGCCCCATAGCCTCAGCCTCGAGCTGTTGTCACGATGCCTACCCGAACAGGAGCAATTTTGGATCGCCAAGTCCCCTTCGGATTCATCAAGACCTTCATGCAGAACTACACCCGATGATGCGACAAGTACCCCGACAATGTGTACATCTACACCGCCAAGACCGGACCGACAAGTACCCCGACGTCGCGTGTACCACTACCGTCGACCTGAACATCTACGAAAACGTTGTACAACTACCGTCGCCAAGACCGTCAAGTTCGACTACCACCGACATGTACAACTTCAGTTGCGAGAACGTCTACTCCCATCTACACCGCATCGAACTCGAACCGCCCCGAAACGCACGCTTCAAAGGTATAACCGCCGAGAACGACCGCCGTGGACCGAATGCATGTGTTGAATGAGATGCATCGTTTGCTCCGTGATCAAATCGTCCTTGCGATGCCCCTCTTTTGCCGTGCCACCATCCCGTGGGAACCCGGAAGACGGGATCACCCCACCATCTTGCATGACTCGCTCACGTCACGCCTCCTTTTGCACCGGTATCTCCATGAGCTACCGGGATCGGAATGTTGCCGTGGCACCATTTCTGTTTCGCCGCCGTGGCACCCTTTTCATTCCGCCATGGCGACTAATGCTTCATAACATGCTCATGTCAACATTTTCATAATAATTGCATAAACTTGTATATGTCATCCGCATCATGATAACAACATTTAAAATGTTTAAAATTGTTGCTTGCTTTAATTTGCTAAATGCATATGGGGATTTACCGGATTTGTTGTTTTTATATCCGGCCCCATTTAAATTGTTTAGATGGTATAGTTTATATTATGCTTCACCTCTTGCCATGTTTAACAACAGTTAATATTGTTGGGTACATAAACGGGATCACACTAAATAACTTATCGTGGTGTTTCGTCAATATGCAACTCGTTGCATATTGAGCTCCATTTAATTTGTAGGATTGTTTGTGCACTTTGCCATGCCATGCCTCATTAAACCGGACATGCATCATACTCGATTGTGCATCGTGCCATGTTTATGTGATGTTTGTTTACTATGTTGTTTGTTTCTTTCCGGTTTGCTTCTCCCGTTAGCTTCGGTTTCGCTCCGGAGTTGTGAGGATTCGTTCGACGACCGTTTGTCTTCTTCTTGGATTCGTTCTTCTTCCTTGCGGGATCTCAGGCAAGATGACCATACCCTCGAAATCACTTCTATCTTTGCTTGCTTAGTTGCTCGCTCTTTTGCTTGCCTATGCTGCGATACCTACCACTTGCTTGTCATGCCTCCCATATTGTTGAACCAAGCCTCTAACCCACCTTGTCCTAGCAAACCGTTGTTTGGCTATGTTACCGCTTTGCTCAGCCCCTCTTATAGCGTTGTTAGTTGCAGGTGAAGATTGAAGTTTGTTCCTTGTTGGAACATGGAGATGTTGTTCCTTGTTGGAACATGTTTACTTGTTGGGATATCACAATATATCTTATTTAATTAATGCATCTATATACTTGGTAAAGGGTGGAAGGCTCGGCCTTATGCCTGGTGTTTTGTTCCACTCTTGCCGCCCTAGTTTCCGTCATATCGGTGTTATGTTCCCGGATTTTGCGTCCCTTACGCGGTTGGGCTATAATGGGAACCCCTTGACAGTTCGCCTTAAGTAAAGCTCTTCCAGCAATGCCCAACCTTGGTTTTACCATTTGCCACCTAGCCTTTTCTTTCCCTTGGGTTCTGCAGACTCAAGGGTCATCTTATTTAACCCCCCCCAGGCCAGTGCTCCTCTGAGTGTTGGTCCGAACTGAGCTGCCTGCGGGGCCACCTCGGGGAAACTTGAGGGTTGGTTTTACTCGTAGCTAGACTCATCTGAGTGTGCCCTGAGAAAGAGATATGTGCAGCTCCTATCGGGATTTGTCGGCACATTCGGGCGGTGTTGCTGGTTTAGTTTTACCCTGTCGAAATGTCTTGTTGTACCGGGATACCGAGTCTGATCGGAGTGTCTCGGGTGGAGGTCTATTCCTTCGTTGACCGTGAGAGCTTGTCATGGGCTAAGTTGCGACACCCCTGCAGGGTATTATCTTTCGAAAGCCGTGCCCGCAGTTATGGGCAGATGGGAATTTGTTAACGTCCGGTTGTAGAAAACCCGAAGTTGACCTTAATTAAAATACATCAACCGCGTGTGTAACCGTGATGGTCTCTTTCCGGCGGAGTCCGGAAAGTGAACACGGTTGTTGGAGTTATGCTTGACATAGGTAGTCCAGGATCACTTCTTGATCATACTTTCATCGACCGTGCCTTGCTTCTCTTCTCGCTCTCATTTGCATATGTTAGCCACCATATATGCTAGTCGCTTGCTGCAGCTCCACCTCATTACTCCATCCTTCCTATAAGCTTAAATAGTCTTGATCTCGCGGGTGCGAGATTGCTGAGTCCATGTGGCTCACAGATACTTCCAAAACCAGTTTGCAGGTGCCTATGTTACCGAACAGGTGACGCAACCAAGCTCAGGAGGAGCTCGATGAAGATCTTGTCCTTTGTGTTGTTTCGTTCTAGTTGATCAGTAGTGGAGCCCAGTTGGGGTCGATCAGGGACCTTTGTCGCATTTGGGGTTCTTCTTTTATTTTGGTTCCGTAGTCGGACCCTGATTGTATCTGGATGATGTAATGCTTTATTCATGTAATTGTGTGAAGTGGCGATTGTAAGCCAACTATGTATCTCTTTCCCTTATGTTTTACATGGGTTGTGTGAAGATTACCTCACTTGCGACATTGCTTTCAATGCGGTTATGCCTCTAAGTCGTGCTTCGACACGTGGGAGATATAGCCGCATCGAGGGCGTTACAAGTTGGTAATCAGAGCCTTCCCCGACCTTAGGAGCCCCACTGCTTGATCGTTTTTAGTGGCCGAGTTGTGTCTAGAAAAATGTTTTGAGTCTTTAGGATATATATATCGGAGAGTTAGGAATTCTTTTTACTCCCCAGTCTCTTCATCGCTCTGGTAAGGCATCCTGACGTAGAGTTTTGACTCTTCTCTTCTCAAATTTCACTAAATTGTTTTTAGGATCACGCAGGTATCTTGGAATCGTTCCGATGGTTTTATGATGAGAACATTGTCTTGGTGCCTCCTGTCAGGGGTTTAGTGGAAGTGTCCCGGGGAGTTGAGCTCTGAGGTGTTGTCGTCATAATTTTATCGTTGCAGTTCTGGAATACCTGAGTTTAGTACGCCGACATCGAAAATCTCTTTTATGTAGTTGTTGGTGAGATAACCCCGATAACCCAGTACTGAGGTGAGTACGGGAGTATTGCCATGACTTGTATAACGGATGCTTTTCGAAGGTTGAGGTAGACGATTTCCGAAGGTTTCTTGGTTATGTGTTGAAGGATGGATACAGCTGGATGTAGGATTTGTTAGTTTTGGGTGAGATATTATGCTTCCCCTGTATCCCCAACACCTGATTGCATAACCGGAAAATTTCGGGAGTTTCATAGGTGGGAATTCAAGTAGCTCTTAGGATATCTTTCCGATGGATGTATGATATGAAATTGGGGTTCGACGTCTAGTGGTCCGCCTATTCACGGTCGATTTTACAGTGGTCTCGTTGTGTCTTAAAGAGTCCTTGGCTATGCCGACTCGGGGACGCTTCATATGTCATGTGCACTGCCTTGTACATGATGGTGCTGTACGATCGAGCCCGTGTAGGCCCCATCACGAAAACTTCGGACGAAATTTCTATCATATGTTTGTTCTGGCTTATTTTGCAAGCCAATCCTTTGTTTTGTTTTGAGTTGTGGTATTCGAGTTGCTTCGAAGTCAAATGTTGATTCCATACCTTTTCCAAATGGTGTTCTCATACTCCGATGTAAATACCAATCCTTCATGATCATTGATGTTGTTATGTTAATCCTTTTCAACCGGCGTGTTTTCTCTCCAAGTGGTTCCGATCACTTCAACATCAGCAAGACCAATTATCATTTCTTCTCAACGGTGTTTGTTTCATCCGTCTCCAAGTTGCCTTTGTTTTTCCCACCCTCCCTCCCTTTTGTTTTTCTTCAAGGGCTAAGATTTCTTCTTCAAGTATCCATTTTATTGATGGGAAGTTTCTCCATTCTTTTCCGTCAATGTTCTTATCCGGTGATTCTCATGAAGATTCTAATGGAGCTTCAAGTTCGTCATTCCTCGTTCTTTTCTTCTCCGGTGGATTTAATTCAAGCTTTGGTATTAAGCATACTCGTTTTCTTTTTTTTCCAAAGCTATCCCATGCCGGTGCCTCTCATAATTGTTCATCTCTCTCTATTCTTATTCGGAGTGCTCAAGATATCTCGAAGATTCGTGTTTCCACTCTGCATTCGTTCAAGCTCTTTCGAGATTGGTATCTCATTCAAGTCATTTAATTCAATCGGTGCAACATCTCTTTTAAATCTTTTCAACGGTGTTCTTTTGAGTGGGCCCTAACCCACAGGTCTTTTCCCAGGATCTTACCTGACTCTTCTATTTTCCCAGAGCTATCCTAAATTCTTCTCCAAGTTTGACGTAAGAATGAGTTATCATTAGTCAAATGCTTTTTCTCCAAGATCTTTCAAATTCTTTTCATAGTTGGCTCAACCTCTTCGCTTTTGATTCTTCCGGTGTGCCTCAATAATTCTTGGTGGTGTTTCTCGTTGTCATTCTCATCATTTGAAGACCGAAGAAGAGTTTCTCTTTAATCTTGCTCTATTCTCTTCAAGATTCATGGTGCTAGCTTGTTGCCATCCTCTCATAATTGTTTTCGATTGTGAGAATCTTTTTCACCCATCAGGAGATATTCAAGAGTCTTCTCAGTTTGTCATCCGGAGTCCATCAATTCAGGTTTATTCATTCTCAGCCGTCAGTTATCATTCTCCTATCTTGCCGGTGCATCTATCGAATATCCTCTAATCAGTTCTTGATCTCTTTGTTCTCATGTATCTAGTTTGTCTCAAGCACCTTCGTTCATTTGCTAATTCTTACCGGTGATGCACCCCTACTTCGATCATTTTCAATTTTTACGGTGGTTCTTTCAAGATCTCTCTTCCTTGTTCATCATATCAATTCATTTGTTGTTCCAATCCTACCGGTGGTTCGTTGAAGACCTTCTCAAAGTTTTCATCGAGATTTTTTCCTAAGGAGCTCAAGCTTTCTTCATATGGTAATCCGGAGTGCAATTCTTTCTACCATATTTTGGAGGTGGTATTATGTCATTCTTGATAATTTGAATTCATGTTTCATGATTCACATGTTGTCAAGAATGAGATATTTAAATCCATCAATCTCTTCTTTGGAGTTATCTTGGTATAGATTTCACCTAAAGCCTTCCCTAAGGAATGTTGCTATTTTAGTGCTTATTAATGACCCAAGTTATCTCTTTTCCATCTTGATGGAACAAGCTTTCATCTCTTCGTTAATCTCAAGCAAGCAATTGTTTCCGTTAGTGGCCGGTTGTCACCTCATAATGTTGAGATGTTTCCATAAGCCCACTACAAACTTATTCTTTTCGTTGTTGGTCTTCCAACAACTCTATTCTAACCTTCGTGCAAGGATGCCTTCCAAATTCAATTGTGGTAGAAGTTGTCATTTTCTTTTCCATTCTATTATTCCAATGATCTATCTTCTATTCTTTCTTCCGGAGGCATTCTGATGTTGCTCTCGTTGACCCATCATCTCGTTTTCTCAAGATCATGTTATTTTCTTGCTTATCCATTTAACCAGAGTGTTGTGTTCTCATTCAAGTTTTTTTCATCTTATCAAGTTTTGCATCTCTTTTCAACCGGAGTGTTGTTCGAATTTGATCTTCCTTGTTCCTTGTTTATCTCGTTTCAACCAGAGTGGTTCCAATTCCTTCTTGTCCATGGTACTCGTCTTTCATAGCTTTGCAACCTCCAAGGTTCACATGGTGTTCCTTGTTTCTCTTTTCTACCGCAGTGCTCTCAATTGTGTTCAACTCTGTTATGTCCTTTCTTTCAACTTTTCAACCTCTCAAGGTTCTTTGGTTTCACTCTTTTGTCGAAGAAGCAGCTTAGTTTTATCTCTTCTCTTCCTCTTCCGTTTCTCTCCGGTGCCATCCTAGATCTCGGGACGAGATCCTCTTGTAGTGGTGGAGTGTTGTAACGCCCCGAGACCGACGCTCCAGAAGACTTCCAGCTATTCCGAGATTCGTCGTGTGATTTGTTTTGTTCGTTGCATTCATCCTTGCATCATGTTGCATTTCATCATGCTCATCATGTGCATTGTGTGTTTCATGCATGATCACCCCTTGCATCACCCCTCCCCTCCTTCTCTTGCTTCTATTTGGCAAGTACCATTTTTCACTCCTCCTTTAATGTTCATCTCTTCCTCACAATTCAAGCATCATGCCACTCACCTCCCTGCCAAGTTTCACCTATTTTGGAGCTGGTTTGGTTGGGATAAAAAATGCTTCAAGTTGGAACCTAATTCAAACTTGGAATATTTTTTGGCCTTTAAAATTTCCCAAATCAGTTTTATTGAATACTACGCAAATTCAGGACCTTGAGAATTTTGTCACATCTCTCTACATCCTCCCAAATCCCCCTCTGGTTTTCCTTTTGTTTTCTGTCTGAAGAAAAATGAAAAAGGAAAAAAAAGGAGGAGCAAGCCCAGCCGGCCTCTAAGGCCCATCTGCAGCCTAAGCAGGCCCAGCCACCGCAGCCTACCTAACCCTAGGCGCTCCCTTGCCCGATCCACCCCCTCTCCCTCTCGTTCCCTTTCACCCAGCGCCGCCAGGGAACCGCAGCCTGATCCCATCTCCCTCGCTCCAGCCACCCTCGCCCGACCCCCATCTCCTCTGCGCCGCAGCCTCGTCAGCGCCGGCTCCTGTTCCCCTCGCCGGCTTGCCGCCTCCAGCCGCTCCTCCTGCGCCCGCGCCCCTCCTCTGCCTCGCCTTCTCCTCCCGTCGCCCTGCCTCGATGCCCGCACCTTCGCCGGCCTCGGCCTCCCGCGGCTGCCGCTGCTGGCCCCGCTACCGAGCTCTCCACCGCGCCCGAACTCTCCCTCCACCCGCAGCGCCCGAACCCATCGCTCGCTCGGCCCTCTCCGTCCTCGTCCCGATCGGGAGAGGCTCCCGAGCCGCGGCCGCCGTCCGGATCCAGCGCCCCCGCGACCGCCGCGGTGTCCTGCGTCGCCGGAGTCCTGCGCCAAGACCTCCCCCGCCTTGGTTTCGGTCCTCCCCGCGCCGAGTCCCTCTGCTGCCCCCTGCTTCGTGCCTTCTGTCGTCGTCCCCATCGACCCGAGCGTGCCCCATAGCCTCAGCCTCGAGCTGTTGTCACGATGCCTACCCGAACAGGAGCAATTTTGGATCGCCAAGTCCCCTTCGGATTCATCAAGACCTTCATGCAGAACTACACCCGATGATGCGACAAGTACCCCGACAATCTGTACATCTACACCGCCAAGACCGGACCGACAAGTACCCCGACGTCGCGTGTACCACTACCGTCGACCTGAACATCTACGAAAACGTTGTACAACTACCGTCGCCAAGACCGTCAAGTTCGACTACCACCGACATGTACAACTTCAGTTGCGAGAACGTCTACTCCCATCTACACCGCATCGAACTCGAACCGCCCCGAAACGCACGCTTCAAAGGTATAACCGCCGAGAACGACCGCCGTGGACCGAATGCATGTGTTGAATGAGATGCATCGTTTGCTCCGTGATCAAATCGTCCTTGCGATGCCCCTCTTTTGCCGTGCCACCGTCCCGTGGGAACCCGGAAGACGGGATCACCCCACCATCTTGCATGACTCGCTCACGTCACGCCTCCTTTTGCACCGGTATCTCCATGAGCTACCGGGATCGGAATGTTGCCGTGGCACCATTTCTGTTTCGCCGCCGTGGCACCCTTTTCATTCCGCCATGGCGACTAATGCTTCATAACATGCTCATGTCAACATTTTCATAATAATTGCATAAACTTGTATATGTCATCCGCATCATGATAACAACATTTAAAATGTTTAAAATTGTTGCTTGCTTTAATTTGCTAAATGCATATGGGGATTTACCGGATTTGTTGTTTTTATATCCGGCCCCATTTAAATTGTTTAGATGGTATAGTTTATATTATGCTTCACCTCTTGCCATGTTTAACAACAGTTAATATTGTTGGGTACATAAACGGGATCACACTAAATAACTTATCGTGGTGTTTCGTCAATATGCAACTCGTTGCATATTGAGCTCCATTTAATTTGTAGGATTGTTTGTGCACTTTGCCATGCCATGCCTCATTAAACCGGACATGCATCATACTCGATTGTGCATCGTGCCATGTTTATGTGATGTTTGTTTACTATGTTGTTTGTTTCTTTCCGGTTTGCTTCTCCCGTTAGCTTCGGTTTCGCTCCGGAGTTGTGAGGATTCGTTCGACGACCGTTTGTCTTCTTCTTGGATTCGTTCTTCTTCCTTGCGGGATCTCAGGCAAGATGACCATACCCTCGAAATCACTTCTATCTTTGCTTGCTTAGTTGCTCGCTCTTTTGCTTGCCTATGCTGCGATACCTACCACTTGCTTGTCATGCCTCCCATATTGTTGAACCAAGCCTCTAACCCACCTTGTCCTAGCAAACCGTTGTTTGGCTATGTTACCGCTTTGCTCAGCCCCTCTTATAGCGTTGTTAGTTGCAGGTGAAGATTGAAGTTTGTTCCTTGTTGGAACATGGAGATGTTGTTCCTTGTTGGAACATGTTTACTTGTTGGGATATCACAATATATCTTATTTAATTAATGCATCTATATACTTGGTAAAGGGTGGAAGGCTCGGCCTTATGCCTAGTGTTTTGTTCCACTCTTGCCGCCCTAGTTTCCGTCATATCGGTGTTATGTTCCCGGATTTTGCGTCCCTTACGCGGTTGGGCTATAATGGGAACCCCTTGACAGTTCGCCTTAAGTAAAGCTCTTCCAGCAATGCCCAACCTTGGTTTTACCATTTGCCACCTAGCCTTTTCTTTCCCTTGGGTTCTGCAGACTCAAGGGTCATCTTATTTAACCCCCCCCCCCAGGCCAGTGCTCCTCTCAGTGTTGGTCCGAACTGAGCTGCCTGCGGGGCCACCTCGGGGAAACTTGAGGGTTGGTTTTACTCGTAGCTAGACTCATCTGAGTGTGCCCTGAGAAAGAGATATGTGCAGCTCCTATCGGGATTTGTCGGCACATTCGGGCGGTGTTGCTGGTTTAGTTTTACCCTGTCGAAATGTCTTGTTGTACCGGGATACCGAGTCTGATCGGAGTGTCTCGGGTGGAGGTCTATTCCTTCGTTGACCGTGAGAGCTTGTCATGGGCTAAGTTGGGACACCCCTGCAGGGTATTATCTTTCGAAAGCCGTGCCCGCGGTTATGGGCAGATGGGAATTTGTTAACGTCCGGTTGTAGAAAACCCAAAGTTGACCTTAATTAAAATACATCAACCGCGTGTGTAACCGTGATGGTCTCTTTCCGGCGGAGTCCGGAAAGTGAACACGGTTGTTGGAGTTATGCTTGACGTAGGTAGTCCAGGATCACTTCTTGATCATACTTTCATCGACCGTGCCTTGCTTCTCTTCTCGCTCTCATTTGTGTATGTTAGCCACCATATATGCTAGTCGCTTGCTGCAGCTCCACCTCATTACTCCATCCTTCCTATAAGCTTAAATAGTCTTGATCTCGCGGGTGCGAGATTGCTGAGTCCCTGTGGCTCACAGATACTTCCAAAACCAGTTTGCAGGTGCCTATGTTACCGAACAGGTGACGCAACCAAGCTCAGGAGGAGCTCGATGAAGATCTTGTCCTTTGTGTTGTTTCGTTCTAGTTGATCAGTAGTGGAGCCCAGTTGGGGTCGATCGGGGACCTTTGTCGCATTTGGGGTTCTTCTTTTATTTTGGTTCCGTAGTCGGACCCTGATTGTATCTGGATGATGTAATGCTTTATTCATGTAATTGTGTGAAGTGGCGATTGTAAGCCAACTATGTATCTCTTTCCCTTATGTTTTACATGGGTTGTGTGAAGATTACCTCACTTGCGACATTGCTTTCAATGCGGTTATGCCTCTAAGTCGTGCTTCGACACGTGGGAGATATAGCCGCATCGAGGGCGTTACAACTAGTTCGCCATTGTAGTATCCCTAGTTGGATATGAGCCAGAGGAACTTGCACACTATGGCTATACTTAGTTGGCACTTTTAATTATCTTGTTTTTTCATAGTCACGTGTTTTGTTGGCATGTCTAGTAGTTGTACTTGCACAAAAACCTCATAGTAGTTGGCTCCGTTTATCATGCAAGTTTCTTTCGTGCATGAAACTGATTCAAGTCGGCACCCATACAGTCCGTAGTAGCACATGAACCTTATAGTAGTTGGCATCCATACAAGGCATAGTTGCACATGAACCTTATACTAGTTTTCATTTTTAGAGTCACTATTTCAATTAGACAAAACCACACAAGTTTCCTATCTTAATTACTTCAATTAGACGTGCATGTAAGCAATTTTCCCCATCCAACCAATGGCATGGGATAGCAATCTAATTGCCACGGTCGTTAAGATGGACTTGAAGGCGTCTTGTGTGTTTAGCAAGCTACAAGTGAGTAAACCTTTTGCTTCTTTCCAATATTTTTTTACCTGCACATGTTTGTTCTAGTAGTTGCACAACTAAGAATACCACAGTCTAGCACAACAAGCCATGATAGTTGCATAGATGCTTATATGTTTTTCTCTCAAAGGTAGTTGAAGGGGGAACAAACAAACAAATCGGCATAAGTTTGAAATAAAAAAATAAATTTTGGCCGCACTTTTTTTATCAAACTAAACAACCAAGTAAATTCTATTTGTTGCTCACAAGGGTCTTTTTAGTTGCACACATGCACACACGAGTTGTACAAATAACACACATGATGGGCATTGTTTTTCGTTGTTATATTACACATCTTTTTCATGTTTCCAAGCTTTTCACAAAGGTCGTATTCCATCTACACACAATAGACACAAATCTGGAAGTACTTTTATTCAAGTAAAACATCCAAACTACTTCCGGCAGTTGCACAATTTCATTTTCAAGTTGCACATAATGGAGCCATGAGTTGCACACCACAAACCTATCTAGTTCCAATATATTATCAGGTTTGCCGCCGCTTACATTTTTTTTGTTTTTCCATAGTTTCACACAGGGGATTCTTCCAATTTTGGACAAGATGACATAGAACAGGGAGTCCATGTCTTCTCATGAAGTTTTTTGTTTTTTCATGCATCAACAATCTTACAAGTAGTAAAATGCCTTCTTTTTCTTTTGTTTTTGTCTGCTAACCAGGTGTTGGGTGGATAAGCTTCTAGCAAGCAAATTTTAACAGAAGAAGTGATCACCAAGCAGCAATCTACTAATATTTATTTTTTAGTTTTTTAGCCATTGTTTGCCTTCTGAACTAAAACATTACTGCATTATAGATATATCTAGTAGACTATGTGCAACAAACCAGAACATATGGCCTATATACACTAGGTTTTTATACATCAGTATGTCCATTTGTTTCATGTGTCAGTGTGTGAGTTGCACAATATGAAACAAAAGTTGGCTGGATTACCTGAAATAGTTGGTCGCAACCAACACAAAAGTTGCACAATATGCAATTCCCTATTTTGTGTGTTCTTGGGGTTTTATGTGTGTTTTTATAGAAGTTTGGTCGAACTATTTTCGGAGCAGTTGCAATCAACACGAATAAGGATTGGAGAAGTTGAATTCGAGGTGAAGAAGAAGAAGAAGAGGAACATATCACCTTGCTTCCTCCTCTTTTGAAGTTGAAGATCTACAGCAACCTGGTACGCCTTCCTTCTCTCCTTCTCTTTTCCCCTCAAAAGTTGCGTAGATCAGATCTTCTTATTCTCCATCTTTACATACCTTCCATTACATCTCCTGAGATAGGGAAGGCTCCCATGGCGTGTTGCTGGTGCTCCTTTCATGGGGATGAAGATGGTGGGCGAGGCAGTTGGAGATGTGTGGGTGTGCATCACATGATTTGTGAGACCAGTAAGGAGGAAGAGAAAGGGAGCGTTGGGGAACAGGTGGTTTTTGTATTGGGTTGCCCTCTCCCTTTCTTTCCTTTTGTGATTGGGTGGGGACAAAAACTTACATATGTAGGAGACCTCTCGGGAATGCTAGGGAGCCAACGACCACTCCCTAGATGCGTCCATATCCCGTGAGATCCCTAATGTTTCACATCCACACAGCTAGCCCGATGGCTAGCACCTCAGTCGAGTACCCAGTAGTCCTGGGTTTGACCCCAGCCAGGGCCCCTTTTTCTTTTTCACTACTCTTTTTTGTGCAAATTCAAATGCTTTTAAAAATATTCATATCTCTAAAATCAAAATCAAAATCTAACATGTTATATGTGAAAATTCCTCAAAACAAATGTGTAGATTACAAATATGCTATTACCTTGCATGTCGATCATTTCTAGAATTAAGTTTATGGTGCAAACTTAGTTAATATCTTCTCTATATGGGGTATTTTGGAAAATCGTATTACATATGCGTTATTGTCAAAACCGGCAGATCTCGGGTAGGGGGCCCTAGCTGTTAGATCGAATTGATGGGTAATAAGAGAAGAACACACAGGGGATTTACCCAGGTTCGGGCCCTATCTATGGAGGTAAAACCCTACGTCCTGCTCTTGTTTATATTATGAAGATATCGAAGTACAGAGTTGATCTACCCCGAGATCATAAGTTGTGTTCTAATCCCTAAGGATACGATGAATGGGTGTATGGATCCCTTCTAAAGCGGCGGGGCTTTCCTTAGCTCTCGCACGGTGGGAGGCGCATGCGATGGGGGAGGCTCGACCCATCTGTTGTGTTGCCTGGGGCTACATCACCATTGACTGTTCGATGGGCTTCGGCCGACCGATTCTTGCCGTGGCCAGGGGTGTGGTAGCCTCTCTTCTGTTAGAGGTGATCTCCCCGCATCTGCATGGGGAGAAGGTGTTCTTCCCTCGAGTGCTTCGGCTGGCGTTTGGAGGAAGCTTTGAATGAAATATGCCCTAGAGGCAATAATAAAGTTGTTATTTTATATTTCCTTATATCATGTTAAATGTTTATTATTCATGCTAGAATTTAATTAACCGGAAAGTTGATACATGTGTGGATACATAGACAAAACACAGTGTCCCTAGTAAGCCTCTACTAGACTAGCTCGTTAATCAAAGATGGTTAAGTTTCCTAACCATTGACATGTGTTGTCATTTGATGAACGGGATCACATCATTAGGAGAATTATGTGATGGACATGACCCATCCGTTAGCTTCGCATATTGATCGTTCGGTTTTATTGATATTGCTTTCTTCATGTCATATACATATTCCTTTGACTATGAGATTATGCAACTCCCGGATATCGGAGGAATACCTTATGTGCTATCAAACGTCACAACGTAACTGGGTGATTATAAAGATGCTCTACAGGTATCTCCAAATGTGTTCATTGGGTTGGCATAGATTGAGATTAGGATTTGTCACTCCAAGTATTAGAGAGGTATCTCTGGGCCCTCTCGGTAATTCACATCATAATAAGCCTTGCAAGCAATGTGACTAATGAGTTAGTTGCGGGATGATGCATTATGGAATGAGTAAAGAGACTTGCTAGTAACGAGATTGA
Organism: Triticum aestivum; assembly: GCF_018294505.1. Lineage (NCBI taxonomy): Eukaryota > Viridiplantae > Streptophyta > Magnoliopsida > Poales > Poaceae > Triticum > Triticum aestivum. Next base: position 570,984,990 of record NC_057795.1, read on the forward strand.
ACTAGGTATGAAGATACCGACGATCAAATCTCGGGCAAGTAACATACCGATGACAAAGGGAATAATGTATGTTGCCATTACGGTACGACCGATAAAGATCTTCATAGAATATTTATGAGCCAATATGAGCAACCAGGTTCCGCTATTGGTTATTGACCGAGGAGGTGTCTCGGTCATGTCTACATAGTTCTCGAACTTGTAGAGTCCGCACGCTTCACGTTCAATGACGATTTGTTATTATATGAGTTATGTGATTTGGTGACCGAATGTTGTTCAGAGTCCTGGATGAGATCACGAACATGCCGAGGAGTCTCGAAATGGTCGAGAGGTAAAGATTCATATATAGGACGATGGTATTCAGACATCGGAAGTGTTTCGGGAAGCACCGAGTACTTATCGGGTCACCGGAAGGGGTTCCGGGCACCCCCGCCAAAAGATATGGGCCTTATGGGCTAAGATGGGAAACACACCAGCCACAAAGGGGCTGGTGCGCCCTCCTCCCATATGGGCTGGCCAAATTGTAGAAGGAAAAGGGAAGGATGAAAGGAAAAAGGGAATAGGATTCCCCGTTCCCCCTCTTACCTTCCTACTCCGAATAGGAATAGGGAAGGTGGGAGGCCAAATTGGGAGGTGCCCAAGTAGGATTCATCCAACTTGGGGCGCCCCCTTGGCTGCCTCTCCTCCCCTCTAACCTATATCTATGGGGGGGCACCTCTAGAACACACACCCACAATTGCTAGCTGTGTGCGGCGCCCCCTCCGTAGTTTACGCCTCCGGTAATATCTTCGTAATGCTTAGGAGAAGCCCTGCGCGGATCACTTCACCATCATCACCACCACGCTGCTGTGCTGACGGAATGCTCCCTTGAAACTTTGCTGGATCAAGAGTTTGAGGGACATCATCGAGATGAACGTGTGCAGAACTCGGAGGTGTCGTACGTTTGGTGCTTTGATCGGTCGGAAAAAGAAGAAGTTTGACTACATCAACCGCGTCGTCAAACGCTTCCGCTTTCGGTCTACGAGGGTATGTGGACACACTCTCCCCCTCTCATTGCTATGCATTTCCTAGACAGATCTTGCATGGACGTAGGATTTTTTTTGAAATTGCATGCTACGTTACCCAATAGTGGCATCCGAGCCAGGTCTATGCGTAGATGATATGCACGAGTAGAACACAAAGAGTTATGGGCGGTGATAGTCATACTGCTTACCACCAATGTCTTATTTTGATTCGGCGGTATTGTTGGATGAAGCGACCCAGACCAACCTTACATGACCAGATTCATGAGACCGGTTCCACCGACAGACATGCAACTAGTTTTGCATAAAGGTGGCTGGAGGGTGTCTGTTTCTCCAACTTTAGTTGAATCAAATTTGACTACGACCGGTCCTTGTTGAAGGTTAAAACAACAAACTTTAAGAAACACCGTTGTGGTTTTGATGCGTAGTAACATCGGTTCTTGCCAGAAGCCTGTAGCAGCAACGTAAAACTTGCAACAACAAGGTAGAGGACGTCTAACCTGTTTTTGCAAGGCATGTTGTGATGTGATATGGTCAAGACATGATGTGATATACGTTGTTGTATGAGATGATCATGTTTTGTAAAAGTTATCAGCAACTAGCAGGAGCCTTATGGTTGTCCCTTTATTGTATGAAATGCAAATGCCATGTAATTGCTTTACTTTATTACTATGTGTTAGCGATAGTTGTAGAAGCAATGTTGGCGAGATGACCACGACGCTATGATGGAGATCAAGTTATCAAGCCGGTGATGATGGATATCATATGGTGCTTTGGAGATGGAGATCAAAGGCACAAGATGATGATGGTCATATCATGTCACATATTTTGATTGCGTTTGATGTTTATCTTTTATGCATCTTATTTTTCTTAGTACGATGGTAGCATTATAAGATGATCCCTTACTAAAATCTCAAGGTATAAGTGTTCTTCCTGAGTATGCACCGTTGCAAAAGTTCTTCGTGCTGAGACACCACGTGATGATGGGTGTGATAGGCTCTACTTTCACATACAACGAGTGCAAGACAGTTTTGCACATGCGGAATACTCGGGTTAAACTTGACGAGCCTAGACTACTAGGGAAAACCCTAGGAGTAGCATGGGTATTTTGCCTATCAGTAGCGCAGGATGACGCGCTACTGATAAGGCGCTACAGCTAACACATAGCAGTAGCGCCTGTCATCCCACGCTACTTCTATACATGGCTAGCAGTAGCGAGCTTCAGTGCAAAGCGCTGCTGCTAATATCTACAACGCTTTTAGCAGGAAGCGCTACTGGTAAGGGAGCGCTACTGCTAAGTTTATTCCCCTCGCTACTGCTAGGTTATTAGTTTCTTATTTTTTTCTGCATATTTGTTTTGTATTTGAATAGGCTTTATACAATAATCTTTAGCGTATCATACACATACAAATGTAATCATAACACATACATACAAATAGTCTAAACAAATCATGTCATCATCATAATCATCATCCAACACAAAGTGGTCTCTCGTCATCATCTCGAAAATAGCAATACAAGTCTTGATTACTTGCAACTACATTGTCATCAATCTAAACAATGATATACACGAGAAGAGCTATCACTATGAGTGAGAGCGTAACTATGCAGTACATGAGTTTGTATCCCTCTCTTGCATTAGCGTGAACCTAAACTAACTACTAGTTGTCGCTCGGAAATCGGAAACCGGTACACCTGGGCTTGACACTCTGGCCACTAGCCGTATACTCCTGATGTAGCACTTCTTCGCCATCAATGATCTATGCACCTGCATCGTCACATGAGTTGATGATATGCAACATATATAGTTGAGCAACAGAAAGAGACAGACTTGGAAAAAATAGAAGCAACATATCATAAGCATAAATAACAAAGTTCATCGTACCCAAAATGCCCTAACTAGAGTGATCTTCACTAGTTGAGGAGGACGGTTTAATTACATCACAAATAAAGTTCCATCGTGCATAACTCAAAGTTTTTTCATACAGAAAGTATGGACTAAACAGACACATTGTCATATATCAACAATCACTACATGTTGTGCCATCCATCCATGTCAGGGAGATAGTCCCCGAGCTTAGTGAAAGGCTTCAGGTCGAGACGCTAAGAAGCTACGCGTGTTCGGACGTCTTCCGCGACATTTGTCCTTCTTCGTAGAATATCCCTGTTTTTTCGACGACCTCCTTCATGATGATTTGGGAAAGTTCATGCTGGATGTGATAGAACTCAGCTCGAAGTCGATGATCCTCGATATCTCCTAAGTCCTTTGCCCATTGCAAAATATGGGCATTGCCGGATCTAGGTGACATGCGAAGGTTCTGGTGATCCCGTCTGTACTCCAGCATGTGGTGTAGGACATAAAATCCATCATTAAGAGAATCACTCGGTTGCTGGATGCAGCAGAAGTCGGTATTATGGCTGAAGGCGGGCCTACTGTCCCTTGTCTTCTTGTCCTTGACCTCTCCACCCCATGTGTCGTAGTAAAACATAGCACTGTCGAGAATAGACTTGATGTGGGTGTAATCCTTTTTGTTAAGTAAAGAGCGTGGAAGTATCGAGGGTAGAGGATGATGAGGATGGTGCGCCCGCCGCTGTGCAAAATAAGTACACCTCAAATTAATTAGCCTCCACCGTGCAAATGAATGATTAAAATCAAAGGAAGGATATCGGCGAGCATGAAATTGATGAGGTAGTCCCTCGCGTATTCACAGTGCTTTGTGCAGACTGCCAAGAAGCCCTCGTGCATGAAGTATGGGTCAGCAACACAGATAAGAGGTATCTGCTCAACCCTTATGAGGTAGTTCATGTGCAAGGCATAAAGGCAGACAAACGTAAAATCCAGCTTCTTCAAGTGAAACATGTCGAAGATGTGATCGAATCGAAGGAAGAACTTCTCCGCGGGGAATGTGTCGACGTACGACAATTGCCGCGACACGTTAACCATGTAGAGTGGGTATCCTGGATTTTTTGAGGCGATGAGGCATTTCTCTATCCACAGCACATCGTCATGAAGTCTCCTTACATCGAGGAATCTGGCCCCTATCGCTGCTTTAGGTAGGATTGGTTCACCGACGATATGCCATTTTGCCGCACAGGGGATATCTATACGGTCTTGAACCCGAGGCTGCTGAGGCGGCTGGATCATAGAAGTAGCTTTGTTGCCTTTCCTCGGTCTCTTCCTAGACTTCTTTGCTACCGGAAGGTCGTCCATAATACGTTCAGACTCCGGAGGCGGCAATTCAGGCACCGACTCATGATGCTCAAACCCTAAGTAGGCGCAAGTATTGACATATTGTTGATTGCCATCGTCTTCCTCATCCTCATCTATGGCGACGTCACCAGCGACTAATGGAGCCTCTTCCTCACCCCGTCCGCTATCACCCAGCACGACAGCCGACGCTAATTGGGTAGGTGAGGTATTGATGTTCATACCTAACTGCGTGCTTGTGGGTGTGCTTCCGGCCACCTCCAGACGAAGCAGACTCTTTGGCCACAACAGGACCCACCCATTGCAATTTCCAAGCCACCGCGGGGTCTAGTCGTCATCCCCCCTAGTACCAGAGGAGCCAAATTCTCGTGGCCCGGTTTGACACTGGCCACGAAAACCTTGAAGACGTCCGGGGGGATTGGCCGGCTCTGGAACAATGGTTCCTTCGGCTCCATTATCATCGTCTTCCCCACGTCCACCTTCTGGTCGCCGATGGTGTACAATATGGTGCACGGGGTTTCGGCAGCCTGCAAAGAAAAGTCTGTGATGTGAGACATCTGAAAGGCAATGAAAACAAGAGATTATACATTTGTTGAAGAGGGCCAGTGTGACAGATACCGCAAGGGCGTCGAGCTCAGCCAAAGATGAAGCACCGCCGAGCACACTCGGTGCCGGAGTAGGTGCGGGAGCCGGTGCGGGAGCAGGTGCAGCTGCAGGTGCTGGTGCAACGCTAGTCGAGCTGCTCCCGAAGAAGTTAGCAAGGGAAAGTCCACTGCATTTTTTCTGGATTTTGCCTGCTCCAATTGAGAACGGCCAGAACCAAGACAGTAGACATATCTGCAACCACCTGTTTTGAGGCAGCTACTACTATTGTGACTGTCTTAGATGATTTCTTCTCAACCGCAATCTCAACCTTATTGTCGATGTTTTCTTTAGTTAACCTCTGTCTTTCCTTTCTCTCCTCCATTGTCTCATGGTAGTACTTCTTCCACGTGGCGCCGTCTCCGACACTGTGCACGCGTCCATACGACGGTCGAGTCTCCACCGGGAGTCCTTTCAACATGTTCAATGCCCGGTTGAATGGAGTGTCCCACTTGGGCCTCGCCAACGCCTCAGACAGTGAGTCGCTTTCGACCGCAATCCTGTGCTGCTCTCTCTGCAAAAGGTACAAGGATCGTTTACAAATATGACTAACGTGAAGTCGAATTGATTGGAAACTAAAATTACCAGCAGTCTCATGAACTCCGTTGTGATCGCATTCGTCTCAAAAACCTTCTTCACTGGATCCCAACGGTGCCGAGCCCTGAGGATGCAGCCTATTTGATTGCCGTAGCATGCGCGCTCTTCTGCAGGCACGTTTGGCTCAAAATTGCCGCCGTCCACCTCCGTGACCACCAGTCTAATAGTCTTGAGCTTGTTAGGAACTCGTTGCCTCTTTGCTTTCGGTTCTATACTGGCTCCGCTAGTCTCGGCACCGTTCTCAGTCTCAGCGCCGGTCTCGATGCCGGTCTCGATGTCGGTCTCCATCTTTGATGTGACAGGTGGGCCCAACAACATCAACTGCTAATCGTCGGCTTCCCTCAAAAATTCCTCTGCTGCCAGGTACATGTTGCCGTAGTCACCAGAACCCCGTCCTTCATCGTTCTTAGCCATGTTTCCTATGATTAAATCTAGTCAATTAATTCTAGACCTAATAAAATGAATAATGAAATAAAAAAAGGCCTATAGTTTTGTAGGACTTTGAGAAGAGGTGTCTAGAGGGGGGTGATTAAACACTAAGTACCAAAGTTGCAGTTTTTAGCAAATTTAAGTTTAAGTGGAGTTTAGGCACAAGTTTAACATTCATAACACATAGAAAGCAAGCATGCAAAGAGTATATGAGCAGCGGAAAGTAAATCATGCAACTTGCAAGAATGTAAAGGGAAGGGTTTTAGAGGATTCAAATGCAATTGGAGACACAGATGTTTTTGGCGTGGTTCCGATAGGTGGTGCTATCGTACATCCATGTTGATGGAGACTTCAACCCACGAAGGGTAACGGTTGCACGAGTCCACGGAGGACTCCACCCAAGAAGGGTCCACGAAGAAGCAACCTTGTCTATCCCACCATGGCTGTCGCCCACAAAGGACTTGCCTCACTAGCGGTAGATCTTCACGAAGTAGGCGATCTCCTTGCCCTTACAAAGTCCTTGGTTCAACTCCACAATCTTTGTCGGAGGCTCCCAAGTGACACCTAGCCAATCTAGGAGACACCACTCTCCAAGAAGTAACAAATGGTGCGTTGATGATGAACTCCTTGCTCTTGTGCTTAAAATGATAGTCTCCCCAATACTCAACTCTCTCTCATAGGATTTGGATCTGGTGGAAGGAAGATTTGAGTGGAAATCAACTTGGGGAAGGCTAGAGATCAAGATTCATATGGTAGGAATGGAATATCTTGACCTCAACACATGAGTAGGTGGTTCTCTCTCAGAACTGGTAAGTTGGAAGTGTAGGTTTGTTCTGATGGCTCTCTCCACGAATCAAGAGGAGGTGGAGGGGTATATATAGCCTCCACACAAAATCTAACCGTTACACACAATTTACCAATCTCGGTGGGACCGAATCAACAAACTCGGTCAGACCGATTTAGTAAACCTAGTGACCGTTAGGATTTTTGGTGGGACCGAAATGCAACTCGGTAGGACCGATATGGTTAGGGTTAGGGCATAACGTAATCTCGGTGAGACCGATTACACAAACTCGGTGGGACCGATTTTGGTAATTAGGTAACCAGAGAGTTGGTCAAGCAAACTCGGTGGGACCAAGTACTCAAACTTGGTGAGACCGATTTTGGTAATAACTTAACCAGAGAGTTTGCATTGTAATCTCGGTAGGACCGATTGCTCAAACTCGGTAAGACTGATTTTGATAATGGACATACACAGAGAGATTACAATCCCATCTCGGTGAGACCGAGATCCCTATCAGTGAGACCGATTTTCCTAGGGTTTGTGGCAGTGGCTATGACATTTGAACTCGGTGGTGCCGGATAGAATGAATCGGTGTGACCAATTTTGGCTTTAGGTTTAGGTCATATGTGGATGTGAGAAAGTAGTTGAGGGTTTTTGAGCATATCACTAAGCACATGAAGCAAGAGGCTCATTAAGCAACACCTCATCCGTCCTTGATAGTATTGGCTTTTCCTATAGACTCAATGTGATCTTGGATCACTAAAATGTAAAATGAAGAGTCTTGAGCTTGAAGCTTTAGCCAATCCCTTGTCCTTAGCATCTTGAAGGAGTTCCACATCCTTTAGTCCATGCCACTTCATTGTTGAACTTGTCTGAAATATACTAGATAAAAGTGTTAGTCCAACAAGAGATATGTTGACATTAATTACCAAAACCACCTAGGGAGCACTTGTGCTTTCAATCTCCCCCTTTTTGGTAATTGATGACAACATACATCAAAGCTTTAGATAAAGGTATAGAGAATAGCAAGTAAAGCTTTGGAAAGACATGTAACAAGAATAGGCTCCCCCTACATGTGTGCAATCATGTGAATATAGAAAATTGAAGCATGTGAGAGCATAACCATGACAGAGTAGACAATGAGTTACATGTATCTTGGCCATATGCATCAGAGCAAAGAATATTAAAGAAAATACCTTCATGCTCATGAGTCCTTCTTGCAAACAATTTTTACATCAGCAAGAATTCCTCATACACATGATTGTGATGCATATACTTACCTTGTAGTCTTGAGTTGGCTTAGGATGGAATGAACCTGCGCAAACAAGGTTAGATAACACAGATACATCTACTAGCCAGAGCAAACAGAAGAAACCACAAGAATACCAAGACTGGGATGACATGTAGAGAGTGAGTACTAAGTACCACATTGGATTAGACATGTCCCCAAGAGTAAAGATATGCAATGAATTTAAATGATTTCTTTCCCTTAGATGTCTTGCTCCCCCTGAATCTAGCATGGGATACTGGGAGAAGATAGGGAACAGAAAATCAGAGCTAAAAGAAATGAATGAACAGAGCTAGTGCAAACTAATGCAAATAAGAACATATGAACATGTCGTTCCCCTCAATAAGACATGTGGCATCTCTCCTCTTGAACACCAAGCATCTGGGATCCTTGAGAAATACTTTCTACTTGAGTATTTTCTCCCCCTGGAGATCTCTCTCGCCCCCTGTGGAAGTGATATTCTCTGATGTGATCTCTCTCTAAATGATAAGCTTTGATGTGATCTCTCTCTCCCCCTTTGACATCAATTTCCAAGAAGGGCTTCTGGAATTTGTCGTGAATGGGTTTGATCCCTGAGTCATAGCACAAAGCATTTGTAAAAATGTGATGCTTGTAGAGGACAAGATCCATTCAGTGGAGCTGGAATAGAAAGAAACACAGAATAAGTGGCAAACTGGTTTTACTGTGGTGAAATCGGTGGCACCGAGTTGTATGCTTTGGTGGTACCGAAAAGATTCGGTTGGACCGAAATCAACAAATCGGTGGAACCGAGTTCATCGCAGAGAACAACAGTTTGTCAGCTCAGCTCACTAGACTAATAAGATCTCACACAGATTTACAAGGAATTAACTAAATGATATGCAATGAATTGGATGCATAAAATGCAGAGCAAGCAAAAAGAAAAGAAAGAAATCTAGATGAAGTTTTTTTGAAAGGGGAAACAAATATGCATGAGAGAAATGCAAAAACACAGAAAAGAACACAAGAGAACTTCATCTAGAGATGGTCGACGACAAAGTCACCTATGTTAGAATATATTGACTTAGGAGTCAAGTGAGATCACTTGATCATAGGTCATACTCATCGTTTAAGCTCAAAATGGGATTACCATTTTCGTTTAAGCATCTTGATGTATTCACATCTTGTCGAGTTGCTTTAGCTCATGACTCGGAGTAAAGCTTCTCTAAGATGGAATAACATACCTTGGTTGGTGGTGTTGATCATGTAGTTGAACTTGTGTGGGTTGCTCAAGGTTGATGTAGCTCATCAAGAGTTGGGAGCACCACTTGGAATTTGAGTCCATCTACCTACATGGGTTAGTTCTTGCAAGGAAAAGCACTTGGGTATCCAAAAATGACAATCATGAAGCTCAACATAGAATTTGTCAAAGGATATGTTTGAATGGTTCCGTGCTTCCTTGTCTTCAACCACCTTTGTATAGAGACTTGGTGAAGTAGAGTTTTCTCAAGATGTGAGTAGGTTACAATCTCATGGAATTTGATTCAACCAAGTACCTACATGGGTTAGATAACATGCAAGATGCAAATATATCCAAGACATAAGATTTTCATCATAAGAGAAATATCAAGGATTAGTCATAAGCTCATGTCTTGCATGTATCCAATGGAGTTTCTACTCCAAGTTTGAAGCATCAATGATGTTCAATTCTCCTCTTAACCTGCAAAACACTTTCTCATCAAGAGGTTTAGTGAATATATCCGCTAATTGCTTTTTCGGTGCGAACATGCTTAAGATCAATGTCACCCTTAGCAACATGATCTCGAATGAAATGATGACGAACTTCAATATGCTTAGTTCGAGAATGTTGCACAGGATTATGACCAATTTTGATAGCACTTTCATTGTCACAAAGCAATGGAACATGTTTCACATATATCCCATAATCTTTAAGAGTTTGGGTCATCCAAAGTAATTGAGCACAACATGAACCAGCGGCAATGTACTCCGCTTCGGCGGTAGATAAGGATACCGAGTTTTGTTTCTTGGAGGACCAAGACACAAGAGATCTACCAAGAAATTGACAAGTACCCGAAGTGGACTTTCTATCAACCTTGTCTCCGGCATAGTCTGAGTCAGAGTAGCCAACAAGATCGAAAGAGGCCCTCTTAGGATACCAAATGCCAAAATTTGGTGTATGTATTAAGTATCTCACTATCCTTTTCACAGCCTTAAGATGACATTCTTTAGGAGCAGCTTGATATCTTGCACACATGCACACACTTAGCATAATATCGGGACGTGAAGCACATAGGTATAACAATGAACCAATCATAGAGCGATAAACCTTTTGATCAACTGGTTCACCATCTTTGGTCAAATCAAGATGTCCACTAGTAGGCATGGGTGTAGACATACCTTTGCATTCTTGCATATTGAACTTCTTGAATAAGTCCTTAGTGTACTTCGTTTGAGAGACAAAAGTACCTTCCTTAGTTTGCTTGATTTGCAACCCAAGAAAGAATTTGAGTTCACTCATCATTGACATCTCAAACTTCTCCGACATTAGCTTTCCAAACTTCTCACTAAAATGAGGGTTAGTTGATCCAAATATGATATCATCAACATAAATTTGGCATACAAATAATTCTCCATTAACCCTTTTAGTAAAAAGAGTAGAATCAATTTTCCCAATTTCAAATCCCTTTCCAAGAAGAAACTTCGTTAAGCATTTGTACCAAGCTCTAGGAGCTTGTTTAAGACCATAAAGAGCTTTGCGAAGTTTGTAAACATGATTTGGTTTCTTAGGATTGACAAAGCCGGGAGGTTGTTTAACATAAACTTCCTCCTCTATTTCACCATTTAGAAAAGCACTTTTAGTGTCCATTTGGTACAATGTGATATCATGGTGATTAGCATAGGCAAGTAAGATGCGAATAGACTCAAGTCTAGCAACGGGAGCATAAGTCTCACCATAGTCCATACCTTCGACTTGTGTGTAGCCTTGGGCGAGGAGACGTGCTTTGTTGCGAACTACTTGTCCATCTTCATCTTGCTTGTTGCGAAACACCCATTTGGTACTGATGATGTTGTGGTTGTTGTCGGGCTTCTCAACCAATGTCCAAACTTGGTTTCTCTCAAAGTTGTGTAGCTCTTCATGCATAGCATTTATCCAATCCGGATCTTCCAATGCTTCTTCTACCTTCATAGGTTCAATGCTAGAGATGAAAGAATAGTTTTCACAAAAGTTAGCTAAACGAGTTTTAGAGCGAGTGATTCTCCCGATTTGAATATCATTGTAGATTTGCTCGACGGGATGGTCTTTAGCAATTCTTGCTCGAACTCGTAAAAGCTTTTGCTTGGGTCTTGGTTGCACATCTTCTTCATCATCATCTTCTTCTTCTTCTTCTTCATTGTTGGCATTGTCGTTCTCTTGTCGTGGTGGAGAAGGAGGTTGTTGACGTTCTTGATGCACTTCCTTGTTTTCTTCATCTTGGTGTGTCCCACTTGTGGATGCTTCCGTACCAACTCTTGGTTCACCTTGTCGTGAAGTAGAAGCTTCCACTTGGACGGACGAGGTACTCTCCTTCACCTCCGTTGGATGAACCTTGCCAATAGACAAGTCTTGGATTGCTTCCGAAGGATCTTTGTCTCCTACATCAATTGGCAATTACTCTACTTGCGAGCCGTTAGATTCATCAAACTTCACATCTACCGTCTCTTCAACCTTTCGGGTGAAATTGTTGTAGACACGGTATGTGTGAGAGTTTGAGCCATAACCTAGTAGGAAACCTTCATGAGACTTAGAAGCAAATTTAGAACGATGATGCTTATCAAGAATGTAGCACTTTGAGCCGAATACTCGAAAGTATCCAACTTGGGGTTTGTTACCGGTGAGGAGCTCGTATGCCGTCTTGCCGAGTAGCTTGTGAAGATACAAGCGATTTGTTGCATGACAAGCTGTCTCAACCGCTTCTGCCCAAAAGTGCTTCGGTGTCTTGTACTCATCAAGCATCGTTCTCGCCATTTCGATGAGCGTCCGGTTCTTCCTCTCAACAACTCCATTTTGTTGAGGTGTGTACGTAGCCGAGAACTCGTGTGAAATCCCTTCTTCGTCAAGAAAGGTGTCCACATTTGCGTTCTTGAACTCCGTTCCATTGTCGCTGCGAACCTTCTTGATCTTCACTTCAAACTGATTTTGGGCCTTCCTAGCGAAGTTTTTGAAGATCTTTTGGACCTGCGATTTATCATCGAGAAAGAACACCCACGTAAATCTTGAAAAATCATCAACTATAACTAGACCAAAAGAATTTCCACCGAGACTCTTGTAAGAGTTGGGACCAAAAAGATCCATGTGAAGTAGCTCAAGTGGCCTCCTTGTGGTCATGATGTTCTTCACGGGATGCCTTCCTCCAACCTGTTTACCTGCTTGACAAGCACTACAAAGTCTATCCTTATCAAATATGACATCGTTAACACCAAGGATATGATTCCCTTTAATAAGCTTGTCAAGATTTCTCATGCCAATGTGACCTAGTCGTCTATGCCATAACCAACCTTTTGAGGATTTAGCAATGAAGCAAGTTTTAGGTTGAGCCTTTTTAGTGAAATCAACAATGTATAGATCACCTCTACGTATGCCGGTAAAGACCATTTTATGATTGTCTCGACGAAACACTTGGCAATCTACTTCAGTAAGTAGGACATTGAAACCGAAATCAGCAAGTTTAGATACTGAAAGTAAGTTGTAGCAAAGAGATTCAACGAGCATAACATTTTGTATGGAGCTATCATGTGAGATGGCCACCTTACCGAGGCCAACCACCTTAACCTTTGAGTTGTCACCGAAAGTGACATAGTTTCGAGGACTATCATTTTCAGCAAGCTCACGAAACATGTCTTTATCTCCGGTCATGTGATCGGTACATCCACTGTCAAGGACCCATTCCTTTCCTCCTGCCATATATCCCCGAAGATTTGCCATAAGACCAAAATGTCTCATTGCATCATCAAGATCAAAGTCATCATCATCATCCTCATCATAGTATCCATGTTCAACATCGTCATGTGGTGGATCAATTCCTAGTGAGAGTGATTCATTAGTATGAGTTTGACAATAATCTTGCTTATGAATTCTAGTGGCTTCGGATATAATATCGCTAATAATTCCAACATTTCCTTTGGCACGCATAAGATTTGTAAGTTCAAATAGACGATCACCAAACATAGGATCATTGGAATTCATCTTAGTCAAGGCAATAGACTTATGAAGAATTTCATCTAGATTTTTCAAAGAATAATCAGGAAATCGTTCCTCAAGAAATTTCCATATAGTGTAGGCACACTCAAGAGTAGGCAGTTTTATAATCAAGTTTCTAGGCAAGCCTCTAGTGATAAGATTAACAGTTCTAACATTCCTAATCATGTCAATAGACTCATCAAGAGTAGGATGCATAGGATCAACATAAGGTGCACAAGGACTAGCAATGTACTTGTTCAAATGATATTGATTGAAAATTACAAGCATCTCATTTTTCCACTCATGAAAATACTCTCCATCAAGTATAGGCACTCTATGTCTAAGACTCCCCAAAGTAGACTCATCCATCTTCCTCCAATGGTGATTAAACCAAGGCAATGGAGACCAATGCTCTGATACCACTTGTAGGACCTTGAGAAGAGGTGTCTAGAGGGGGGGTGATTAGACACTAAGTACCAAAGTTGCAGTTTTTAGCAAATTTAAGTTTAAGTGGAGTTTAGGCACAAGTTTAACATTCACAACACATAGCAAGCAAGCATGCAAAGAGTATATGAGCAGCGGAAAGTAAAGCATGCAACTTGCAAGAATGTAAAGGGAAGGGTTTTGGAGGATTCAAACGCAATTGGAGACACGGATGTTTTTGGCGTGGTTCCGATAGGTGGTGCTATCGTACATCCACGTTGATGGAGACTTCAACCCACGAAGGGTAACGGTTGCGCGAGTCCACGGAGGGCTCCACCCAAGAAGGGTCCACGAAGAAGCAACCTTGTCTATCCCACCATGGCCGTCGCCCACGAAGGACTTGCCTCACTAGCGGTAGATCTTCACGAAGTAGGCGATCTCCTTGCCCTTACAAACTCCTTGGTTCAACTCCACAATCTTTGTCGGAGGCTCCCAAGTGACACCTAGCCAATCTAGGAGACACCACTCTCCAAGAAGTAACAAATGGTGCGTTGATGATGAACTCCTTGCTCTTGTGCTTCAAATGATAGTCTCCCCAACACTCAACTCTCTCTCATAGGATTTGGATCTGGTGGAAAGAAGATTTGAGTGGAAAGCAACTTGGGGAAGGCTAGAGATCAAGATTCATATGGTAGGAATGGAATATCTTGGCCTCAACACATGAGTAGGTAGTTCTCTCTCAGAACTGGTAAGTTGGAAGTGTAGGTTTGTTCTGATGGCTCTCTCCACGAATGAAGAGGAGGTGGAGGGGTATATATAGCCTCCACACAAAATCTAACCGTTACACACAATTTACCAATCTCGGTGGGACCGAATCAACAAACTCGGTCAGACCGATTTAGTAAACCTAGTGACCGTTAGGATTTTCGGTGGGACCGAAATGCAACTCGGTAGGACCGATATGGTTAGGGTTAGGGCATAATGTAATCTCGGTCAGACCGATTACACAAACTTAGTGGGACCGATATTTGTAATTAGCTAACCAGAGAGTTGGCCAGGCAAACTCGGTGGGATCGATTACTCAAACTCGGTGAGACCGATTTTGGTAATAAGTTAACTAGAGAGTTTGCATTGTAATCTCGGTAGGACCGATTGCTCAAACTCGGTAAGACCGATTTTGATAATGGACATACACAGAGAGATTACATTCCCATCTCGGTGAGACCAAGATCCCTATCGGTGAGACCGATTTGCCTAGGGTTTGTGGCAGTGGCTATGACATCTGAACTCGGTGGTGACGGATAGAAAGAATCGGTGTGACCGATTTTGGCTTTAGGTTTAGGTCATATGTGGATGTGAGAAAGTAGTTGAGGGTTTTTGAGCATTTCACTAAGCACATGAAGCAAGAGGCTCATTAAGCAACACCTCATCCCTCCTTGATAGTATTGGCTTTTCCTATAGACTCAATGTGATCTTGGATCACTAAAATGTGAAATGAAGAGTCTTGAGCTTGAAGCTTTAGCCAATCCCTTGTCCTTAGCATCTTGAAGGAGTTCCACATCCTTTAGTCCATGCCACTTCATTGTTGAACTTGTCTGAAATATACTAGATAAAAGTGTTAGTCCAACAAGAGATATGTTGACATTAATTACCAAAACCACCTAGGGAGCACTTGTGCTTTCAACTTTGCAGGAACGTTGACTCCTTCCCGGTGCGACACATCCCGGCAGTCGATATGTCCTAGTTTGTAGCACAAGTCATGCCAAAATTCACGGAAAATTTCGGCATGACTTTTGCTAAAAAGTGGACAAATTGAGAACCTAAAATTTGCCGGAACAGAAATAAATCAACATTCTGGCAAAACATAGGCCACTCGGCTTCTTTCCCTGGAAACAGTGTTCAAATATCCATCTTCGACACCGCAACACATGTCCAAATATACACGAGCAACCACATGTCCAAATTTAACAAGTTAATTCAAAAACTAAGTGTAGAAGGAAATTCATTTAATTACTAATAGAACAAAATTCACTTTACTTTAGTGCTCTATAATGATGAAAGGAAAAAAAATCAGTTAACTACTAATTTCATTCATTTAGGTTATTCATTTAACTTCACCTAATTAACCTACTGTACCACTACTACTAGCAGCACTACTAACCTAATTAACCTAGCAAAACCCTAGTGCCCTAACTAAAAAGCATCTAATTAACATCTACTAGTACCACTACTGCCCTAACCTAATTAACATCTACTAGTATCACTATATACTACTAGCAGCGCTGCTACAACATTTTCTTCATTTTTTTCTTTAAAAACTACATCTAAGAAAACAAACACCCTAATTAAAACCCTACTGCCCTAACTAACTTTTGTTGTAAACCAAATTTTTTGCTCTAAACTAATTTTTTCTCTTAACATCTACTACTTAACATCTTTTGCTCAAAACTAAATTTTTTGCTCTAAATGTTTTTGCTCTAAACTAATTTTTGCTCTAACATCTACTACTTAACATCTTTTTGCCCTAACTAATTTTTGCTCTAACATCTACTAATAAAAATGCAGAGAGAGAGGAGGGGTGGGGGGCTTACAGAGAGGGGAGAGACTGTGGCGGGGAGGTGCTAGGCGATGGAGGCAGGGGCAGGGAGGGCGGGCTCGGGCAAAGGCGGTCCTGGGCGGGCTTGGGCGGCGGTGAGGTCGAGGGCGGCCCAACAGGCGGCGGCGGTGAGGGAGGGCACCCTCGGGCGGCGGCGGTGAGGATGAGCGCGGCCTCGGGGGGAACGGTGAGGTTGCGGGCGTCGACACCGGCAGGAGACAGCGGTGAAGTGGGCGACGTCGAATTGGGGAGATGGCGGTGAAGTGGGGCGAGGGATTTGGGGGAGAAGTGGTGGCCGGGGGGAGGGAAACCGCTGGTTAAGTGAAACATAACAGTAGCGCGTTACTGAAAACGCGCTATAGCTAAGTTAGCTATAGCGCATTTCAGCAAACGCGCTACTCCTACGCCATCATCGTTTTTCCCCTTTTTCATTTATTTTTCTTTACATTTTATTTTTTTCCTTTCTCCTTTTTCTATTTCTTTCATTTTCATTTACTTTTCTATTTGTTTTTCATTTTATTTTATTTTTGTTAGCTGTAGCGCCTTACGCCTAAACGCGCTGCTATAACAATATTAGCGGTAGCGCGGTTCTTGGAAGATCGCTACTACTATGTGTAGCCTATCGGCTTAGTGGTTGGAATTTTAGTAGTAGCGCTTTTTCAGCGAGACACGCTACTGCTATATATGTATCTGTAGCACGCTTATTCCGCACGCGCTACTACTGTCTGGCAGTAGCGAGCTTTTTTAACAAGCGGTACTGCTAAAGTTCTGTGTATAAGATTTTCCCTAGTAGTGCTAGTATGTACAGACATGACCTTAGAACACTGGAGACCAAAAGGTCAAATGTGAATCATATAGTAGATATGATCAACATAGATATGTTCACCATTCAAGACTACTCCATCTCACGTGATGATCGGACATGGTTTAGTTGATTTGGATCATGTATCATTTAGATGACTTGAGGGATGTCAATCTAAGTGGGAGTTCTTAAGTAATTTGATTAATTGAACTTTAATTTATCATGAACTTAGTCCTGATAGTATTTGCAAATTATGTTGTAGATTAATAGCTCGCGTTGTAGCCCCCCTATGTTTTTTGATACGTTCCTAGAGAAAAATAAGTTGAAAGATGATAGTAGCAATGATGCAGACTGGTTCCGTGATCTGAGGATTGTCCTCGTTGCTGCACAGAAGAATTATGTCCTTAATGCACTGCTAGGTGACAGACCTATTGCAGGAGCAGATACAGATGTCGTGAATGTTTGGCAAGCTCAATATGAAGACTACTTGATAGTTTAGTGCACCATGCTTTACGGCTTAGAACTGGGACTTCAAAAACGTTCTGAACGCCACGGAGCATATGAGATGTTCCAAGTGTTGAAATTAGTATTTCAGACTCATGCCCGTGTCGAGAGGTATGAGACCTCTAACAAGTACTTTGCCTACAAGATGGAGGAGAATAGCTCAGCCATTGAGCATGTGCTCAAAATGTCTGGGTACTATAGTCGCTTGAATCAAGTTGGAGTTAACCTTCCAGATAATATAGTGATTGACAGAGTTCTCTAGTCACCATCACAAAGTTACTAGAACTTCGTGATGAACTATAATATGCAAGGGATAACGAAAACGATTCCCAAGCTCTTCGGGATGATGAAATCGGCGAAGGTAGAAATCAAGAAAGAGCATCAAGTGTTGATGGTTAACAAGATCACTAGTTTCAAGAAAAAGGGCAAGGGAAAGAAAGGGAACTTCAAGAAGAATGGCAAGTAAGTTGTCACTCTCGGGAAGAAGCCCAAAGCTGGAACCAAGCTTGAAACTGAGTGCTTCTAGTACAAAGGAAATGGTCACTGGAAGTGGAACTGCCCCATATACTTGGTGGATAAGAAGGATGACGAAGTGAACAAAGGTATATTTGATATACAGATTATTGATGTGTACCTTACTAGTGTTCATAGTAGCCCCTGGGTATTTGATACCGGTTCAGTTGCTAAGATTAGTAACTTGAAACAGGAGTTGCAGAATGAACAGAGACTAGTTAAGGGTGAGGTGACGATGTGTGTTGGAAGTAATTCCAAGGTTGATACGATCACCATCGCACACTCCCTCTACCTTCGAGATTAGTGTTTTGACCTAAAATAAATGTTATTTTGTGTTTGCATTAAGCATGAATATGATTAGATCATGTTTATTGCAATACGGTTATTCATTTAAGTTAGAGAATAATTGTTGTTCTGTTTACATGAATAAAACCTTCTGTGGTCATACACCCAAGGTGAATGGTTTATTGAATCTCGATCGCAGTGATACACATATTCATAATATTGATGCCAAAAGATGCAAAGTTAATAATGATAGTGCAACTTACTTGTGGCACTATCGTTTAGGTCATATTGGTATAAAGCGCATGAAGAAACTCCATGCAGATGGATTTTTGGAATCACTTGATTATGAATCATTTGATACTTGCGAACCATGCCTCATGGGCAAGATGACTAAGACTCCATTCTCCGAAACAATGGAGCGAGCCAATGACTTATAGGAAATAATACATACTGATGTATGTGGTCCGACGAGTGTTGAGGCTCGCGGTGGGTATCATTATTTTCTGACCTTCACAGATGATTTAAGAGATATGGGTATATCTACTTGATGAAACACAAGTCTGAAACATTTGAAAAAGTTCAAAGAATTTCAGAGTGAAGTGGAGAATCATCGCAACAAGAGAATAAAGTTTCTAAGATCTGATCGCGGAGGCGAATATTTGAGTTACGAGCTTAGCCTTCATTTCAAACAATATGGAATAGTTTCACAACTCACGCCACCTAGAACACCACAGCGTAATGGTGTGTCCGCGCGTTGTAACCATACTTTATTAAATAATAGTCATCAACCCGTGCACCTGAACGGGCTAGGGATATTTTTTGCTTTTACCGTTATTGTGATATCTATGCTATTATAAGACTAACATGTATATATGCTTCAAAATATGAGTTTAACTTTATTTGAAAATGATTCCTCACTTCAAACATTTAATTTTCAAATTAGTATATATTTTCACATTTGAACGAATATTTATGGTACTTGGAGTTATAAAAGCGATATGAAACAATGTATGTCAAATGCAATAGATATACCTCGATAATAATTAGCTTATTAATCCCGACAAATATTACACCGAAAGTGAGGAATGCAAAAGTAGAAATATCTTTAGGTAGTAGTATCATCTATATACAAAACCTTAGTAATTTCAGGTTTGCCTTCCAAATTGAAATATCATTAAAATCCACAATGTATTAGAAGGTATGGAATCACACTAAATAGAAAAATTGGAAAAGCACAAAGGCCACTAAAATAAAGATAATTTCTAATATAATTTCTATAGTATTACCATCAGAAATTTTTTATGTTTGCCAGGTGGTATATAAGTTTAGTCAACCTGCAAAACCAAATGGTAGCCCAGAGGATAAATGTTACACATTAAGAGTATTAATGGCTCTTAGATTAGTGTATTTAGTGAAAAAAATACTCTACTATTAACCCACCTGACATTTGAAGTTTTGAAATTTGATGTCTGATATGAAAGGCCTGACCCTTGCGTCAAAAGCCTGGGAGAAACACTCTGGCACTGGATCACCAGTGCCTCCACGCTAATAATAGAAAGTAGAGCAAAATTCATAAAAAAGTAGTATAATCTTTTGTTTGATCTGCTAGATGATATGTATGTCCGTTGGATAAATGCGTTTGCGACATCATCTCCTTCTCCCACATGGGCACCTTCTTCACTTCCTATCTGGTACCTCTTGTCCCCTGCATCCTCCTTGCATCCCATTGGGACCTGTTGTGCTGCAGGGTGCTCTAACTACGGGTCACCCTGAGTATCACGTGCGATCCACGCTCCTCCATGTTGCTGACTTGCATCTCAGCTTCGTCCAGAATTTTCATTCCGGCTGCAATCACTGTAGAAAAACAACCAATGCTCCAATAACAAATCTGTTTCCCACACACATTGTTCGGAAATCTCATGCAGTCGCTCTTGGGACTGTACAGCATGGCGAAAAAGAACCTGTCAAAAGTTCACAAATATATTAAGGAAACAGTTCTAGATTAGGTTGTCCATGAAGGCGTGAAATATACTGAGGATAGGAGAAGTGAGGCATGGGATAGCCGAAGGGCTCTCATATGCGATCATGCCATGCCTTCGCTTCCACTTTAGCCGATCCATCCATTGCATTGCTACTGCAAGGCATCGGCTTGAATTTTGCTTTGCGGGATATAAGAACAGGAGGAGGGTTTGGGAGGTGCCAATGTCTACTTGGTAATTGGAACCGATCAATCCCATCTGTGTCACCATCGAAAGCGCATTGAGTATAACACGAGGAGGCAAAGACAGATTAAGGGCAAGGGAGAAGCTATCATGAGGAGACTACAAATTGTTTTTTCTTTTGCTTGAAATAGATCGTAATCTTTCATGACTCTAAAGAAAGATGCCGAGAGGAGGCTTCATATCGTTTTTTAAAGCATACATAGACTCCCATTTCTTGGACGTGAAGCTTGAGGTCTCTTTTTATGTATGTGCCTTGATTTTGGTTTTGCGGTCTGAGATGTGGGCACTTTTCACACGTGGGGTTTCAAGAATTATGACTTGCATGTTTCTTTAAGAAAAGAAGTCATGTTGTTTTTATTTTATTCTGAAGAGAATTATGACTTGCATGTTTCTTTAAGGAAAGAAGTCGTGCTGTTTTTATTTTATTCTGAAGAACATAGACGTGGCCTCTTTCTATAAAAACATAGATGTGACCTTGGGGATTTTTTTGTACATGTGGGACTAAACCTATTCCTGCATGTTCTGTTTATTTTGTTATTAATGAGGCAGCATCTTCTAATTGATCTTCACCACCAAATTTAAAAGAAAGAAGACATGTTTTGTATTTTGTGTTTTCAAAACATAGACATGGGCTTTTTTTCCTTTCATCAACTAACTTCAACGTGTGGGTTTAGAACTTCTTTTTGTACCTATTGAATTAATCTTATTGAAGTACGTACGTGGTGTTAGATCTTGACCATAAAATTTAATATCCAATGGCTACTTTAATTTTGATGATGTGGATTACTGTAGAGCCACTTATGGTGCCCCAGTTAGTAAATATAAGATGGTGCGATCTATGATGTCTCTTACCGAATTACTACTATCGTTTTGGGGTTATGCATTAGAGACAACTGCATTCACTTTAAATAGGGCACCATCTAAATCCGTTGAGACGACACCGTATGAACTGTGGTTTGGCAAGAAACCTAAGCTATCGTTTCTTAAATAAGTTTGGGGTTGCGATGCTTATGTGAAAAAGCTTCAGTCTAATAAGCTCGAACCCAAATCAGAGAAGTGCGTCTTCAAAGGATACCCAAAAGAAACTGTTCGGTACACCTTCTATCACAGATCCGAAGGCAAGATCTTTGTTGCTAAGAATGGATCCTTTCTAGAGAAGGAGTTTCTCTCGAAAGAAATGAGTTGGAGGAAAGTAGAACTTGATGAGGTAATTGTAACTTCTCTCAAATTGGAAAATAGCTCATCACAGAAATCAGTTCCAGTGACATCTACACCAACTAGAGAGGAATCTAATGATAATGATCATGAAACTTCAGATCAAGTTACTACCGAACCTTGTAGATCAACCAGAGCATGATCGACACCTGAGTGGTATGGTAATCCTTTTCTGGAAGTCATGTTACTAGACCATGACGAACCTACAAACTATGAGGAAGTGACGATGAGCCCTGATGAGCCCAGATTCCGATAAATGGCTTGAGGCCATGAAATCTGAGATAGGATCCATATATAAGAACAAAGTGTGGACTTTGGTGAACTTGCCCGATGATCCACAAGACATTGAGAATAAATGAATCTTCAAGAGGAATACAGATGCTGATGGTAGTGTTACTATCTTCAAAGATCAAATTGTCGCAAAAGGTTTTCGACAAGTTCAAGGTGTTGACTACGATTAGATTTTCTCACTTTGCTGCATTTTATAGTCTGTCCGAATCATATTAGCAATTGCTGCATTTTATGAAATCTGGCAAATACATATCAAAATTTCATTCCTTAATAGATTTATTAAAGAAGAGTTGTATATGCTATGCATCCAGAATGTTTTATCAATCCTAAAGGTGCTAACAAAATGTGCAAGCTCCATTGATCCATCTATGGACTGGTACAAGCATCTCGGAGTTGGAATATATGCTTTGATGAATGGATCAAAGCATATAGTTTTATACAGACTTGTGGTGAAGCGTGTATTACAAGAAAGTGAGTCAGAGCACCACAACCTTTTTGATAACTATATGTGAATGACATATTGTTGATCGAAAATGATGTAGAATTTTCTGGAAAGCATAAAGGAGTGTTGGAAAGGAGTTTTTCAAAGAAAAACCTCGGTGAAGCTGCTTATATATTGGGCATCAAGATCTATAGAGATAGATCAAGACGCTTGATAAGACTTTCGATGAGTACATACATTGATAAGATTTTGGAGGAGTTCAAAATGGACCAATCAAAGAAAGAGTTCTTGCCTGAGTTGTAAGGTATGAAGTTGACTAAGACTCAATACTCGACCACGGCAGAAGATACAGAGAGAATGAAAGTCATTCCCTATGCCTCAACCATAGGTTCTATAAAGTATTCCATGTTGTATATGAGACATATTGTGTACCTTGCCATGAGTTTGGCAAGGGGGTACAATAGTGATCCAGGAGTAGATCACTGGATAGCGGTTAAAGTTATCCTTATGTACCTAAAGAGGACTAAGGAAATGTTTTTCGGTTATGGAGGTGATAAAGAGTACACCGTAAAGGGTTACGTCGATGCAAGCTTTGACACTGCTCTGGATGACTCTGAGTCTCAATCTGCATACATATTGAAAGTGGGAGCAATTAGCTAGAGTAGTTCCGTGTAGAGCATTGTAAACATAGAAATTTGCAAAATACATACGGATCTGAATGTGGTAGACCCGTTGACTAAACTTCTCTCACAAGCACACTACAAGAAATATGTCAACTAGTGACCTTCTGTCAGTGACCCTGGAAGAATTGGTCATAGATCTATGACCATTTGAGATCAATTTGTCAAAAGCTATTCAGGGGGCTCCAAACCCTAAACAATTGCAACCATTTTGGTCAGAAAGGTCGTAATTTCCTTACACGAAATGGTCATAAAGCAAACAACACTGGTCCGTCGCCTTATTTCTAGTTGTTAACGACCAATATAGATGGTCATAGCCTTGTAAATTGTGGTGGGTTGTGATGACTAGGCGCCATCTCATCAGTTTTGCCTATGTGTCATGTCCATGTGTCAATTTTTGCCCTAGGTTGCGAAGCAACCTATATTTCTGTTATTCCAAAAATTCCCGAAAAATTCTCATAAATTGTTTGGATCATATCTTCATCAAATATGTCAAAAACCTTCCTTGCCTAGTTAAAAAATAATTCAACAATATTCATTTGCCTATTCTGTTCAGAGCAACACTTTGTGAAGGAAGTGTTATTTATATATTCTTGATTTCCCTAAAAATTTGTGAAGACATTCTTCTTAGTATATGATCATCCTCAACCAAAACTCACGCCCATTGGCTATGTGCATTTCCCGTACCGCTAATCAAACACTTGGCTGTTAATTCATCTTTGAGCATAGTTCGGTCTCCTCATGAGAATCTTATGTTGTAATTTTCTTCCTAGCACCTACCTGGGGAGTGCCCAACCCACTAGACATGCCTAGGCCGCCCAGAACACATGGCAACGCCACAGTCACGCAGTGACCACGCGGCGGGCATGCAAGCTTATGCGCTCTAGAGTTGGCGCCCTCGGACACCGTCCAAACCTCAATGTCTCGCCACCAAACCATGTATTTCTGATTAAATAGATACTTATGTACCTAGAAATGATTTTTGGAAAAAATAAAGAGCAAACTATGAGGCAGCTGCAGTTCAAATTTGACCGCTTCCTACTGAATCGACGGGAATTTGTCTTTTTCACCAGAGGTGGATCAAAATTTTGACACCCAACCATTTTGTCAATGGTGCATTAAATTTGGCCTAGTATTTTAGAAAATTTATTTGGTCCAATTTTGCAGCAAATATATGGTAGGTCCTTCACAAAAAAACTCATTTCAGGCACTCGGAAAATGGAAAATGAATTTTCCATGAAAAGAAAATGAAAACTCCCTTAGGCAACATTGTTTGGAATTCCAAAATGCACCCTTGTGCACAATATGAGATCATTTGAACAAACTATGCCGTGAATGTGGCCATAAGATTGATCATTTGGCTTGAAAGCCATGAATCTTCACGGATGATAGCTCATTTCTGAGAACACTTTTTTAAAATAATTTCCGCATTACAAGTTTATTATTTTTATTGGAAACTTGGTCACATATAATGAAACAATGTGGAGGTTTTCCAATTTTTTTATTTTTTTTATTTTTTATGCCCGTTTCAAAATGCGGTCAAAACAGCAGACTTGACCGTTCCTAGCTAGTAGTTGAATCTTGGAAAACTTTTGATGTTTCTATGATTAAATAGATACTTATGTACCTAGAAATGATTTTTGGAAAAAATAAAGAGCAAACTACGAGGTAGCTGCAGTTCAAATTTGACCCGCTTCCACCTGAATCGGTAGAAAATTTCATGCACTCTGAAAATGGAAAATGATTTTTTCGTGCAAAGAAAATGAAAACTCACATACGCAACATTGTTTGGAATTCCAAGATGCACCCTTGTGCACAATATGAGATCATTCGAACAAACTATGCCATGAATGTGGCCATAAGATTGATCATTTGGCTTGAAAGCCATGAATCTTCACACATGATAGCTCATTTCTGAGAAGACTTTTTAAAAATAATTTCCATATTACAAGTTTATTTTTTTCCTGAAAACATGGTCACATATAATGACACAATGCGAAGGTTTTCCAATTTTTTGATTTTTTTTGAATTTTTTATGCCCGTTTGAAAATGTGGTCAAAACGACGGGAATGGCCGTTCCTAGCTAGTGGTTGAATCTTGGATTTTTTTTGTTTTTTATCTTATTGAATAGATACTTATGTACCTAGAAATGAATTTTGGAAAAAAATAAAGAGCAAACTACAAGGCAGCTACAATTCAAATTTGACCCGCTTCCAACTGAATCAGCGGAAATTTGTCTTTTTCATGAGAGGTGGATCAAAACTATTTACACCCAACCATTTGGTCAATTGTGCATTAAATATGTCCTAGTATTTTAGAAAAATGATTTGGTCCAATTTTGCAACAATTATTAGGTAGGTTCTTCACAAAAAAACCTCCTTTTGGGGACTCGGAAAATGGAAAATGGTTTTTTCGTCCAAAGAAAATGAAAACTTCCTTAGGCAATATTGTTTTCCATTCCAATATGCACCCTTGTGCACAATATGAGATCATTTGAACAAACTATGCCATGAATGTGGCCATAAGATTGATCATTTGGCTTGGAAGCCTTTGATCTCCACATGTGATAGTTCGTTTCTGAGAACACTTTTTTATAAAATTGCCGTATTACAAGTTTATTATTTTTCCTAGGAACTTGACCACATATAATGACACAATGCGAAGGTCTCCGAATTTTTTTGATTTTTTTTGAATTTTTTATGCCCGTTTGAAAATGCGGTCAAAACGACGGGAATGACCGTTCCTAGCTAGTGGTTGAATCTTGGAATTTTTTTGTTGTTTCTCTGATTAAATAGATACTTATGTACCTAGAAATGATTTTTGGAAAAAATAAAGAGCAAACTACAAGGCAGCTACGGTTCAAATTTGACCACCTTCCAACTAAATCGGCTGAATTTGTCTTTTTCACGAGAGGTGGATCAAAACTTTTTACGCCTAACCATTTGTTCAATTGTACATTAAATATGGCCTATTATTTTATAAAAAATGATTTGGTCCAATTTTGCAACAATTATTTGGTAGGTTCTTCACAAGAAAACCTCCTTTTGGGCACTTGAAAAATGGAAAATGCTTTTTTCGTCCAAAGAAAATGACACTTCCTTAGGCAATATTGTTTGCCATTCCAATATGCACCCTTGTGCATAATATGAGATCATTTGAACAAACTATGCCATGAATGTGTCCATAAGATTGATCATTTGGCTTGGAAGCCATTGATCTCCACACGTGATAGCTTGTTCCTGAGAACACTTTTTTTAAATAATTGCCGTATTACAAGTTTATTATTTTTCCTGGGAACTTGTCCACATATGATGACACAATGCGAAGGTTTCCTAATTTTTTAATTTGTTTTGAATTTTTTATGCCCATTTGAAAATGTGGTCAAAACGGCGGGAACGACCGTTCCTAGCTAGTGGTTGGATCTTGGAATTTTTTTGGTGTTTCTCTGATTAAATAGATACTTATGTACCTAGAAATGATTTTTAGAAAAAATAAAGAGCAAACTACAAGGAAACTACAGTTCAAATTTGACCCGCTTCCAGCTGAATCGTCGGAAATTTGTCTTTTTCACAAGAGGTGGATCAAAACTTTTTACACCCAACCATTTGGTCAATTGTGCATTCCATATGGCCTAGTATTTTAGAAAAATGATTTGGTCCAATTTTGCAATGATTATTTGGTAGGTTCTTCACAAAAAAACCTCCTTTTGGGCACTCAAAAAATGGAAAATGGTTTTTTCGTCCAAAGAAAATGAAAAACCCCTTAGGCAACAAACCGTCTGTTCAATTGGGCATTAAATATGGTCTAATATTTCTAAAAATTGAGGTGGTTCAATTTTGCAACAAAGAGTTGGTTGGTTCTTCACAACAAAACCAAAATGGAAAATTCTTTTTCATGCAAAAAATACTTATTTGAATCAATTAAGACCAATTTAGATGGTCATAAGATTGTCAAAGAGTTTACCGAGTTTTGATTGGTCCATAGGCATGTCACGCAGATCATGCATCCAACACCGTCAGATACTCCCCGAACCGACGGCAGCCCTGACCC
Source organism: Triticum aestivum (assembly GCF_018294505.1). Classification (NCBI taxonomy): domain Eukaryota; kingdom Viridiplantae; phylum Streptophyta; class Magnoliopsida; order Poales; family Poaceae; genus Triticum; species Triticum aestivum. The sequence goes on from NC_057795.1 coordinate 571,012,177, forward strand.
TCTCACCCCACATAGCCCAATCACCCACGCACCCATGCCCCCTTCTCTCCCACGCACCCACGGCTGCCAACCCTAGCCCTCTCCCTCCCTCAGATCTCAATCCACCGCCGCCCCAACCCAATCCCTACCCACACGTAGCCCAACCCAATCCGCCGCATTGGCGACCTCCAACCTCATCGCCGACAGCCCCTCCCCTCTTCTCCTAGATCCACTCGGGCTACTCATGTCGTGGCCACATCCGGCAGGAGCTCCCTCCCTCCCCATCAGCTCCACCGACAAGCCCTTCCTCACTGCATCCATGGCCTCCCTGTGCCCTTCCTCACTGCATCGCCACCCAGACCCCTCCCTTCCCCACTGCATCGCCATCCCAAGCCACCTCCCTTCCCTAACCCTACACCCGTACCTCAACTTGCGCCGCAAGTCATCAGATCTCTGTGGTGGCGTGCATCCTTTCCCGAGTTTGCCAAGGACAGCGTCCGCCTCGTCAAGCGGTGCCACAAGCCTGACCGCAAGGGTAAGGACACTCTCGCCCATTCTCCTCGTTCTGGATCCGGTTTGTTTTCCTCTTTCGCCAGATCTGACGTTGATTTGGTGCTTTTTTCGCCCAGGTAAGCCGGGGAACGGCGCAGAACAGTGTCCAAGTGCGCGGAACAGTCATGGGAATCCATCGTGAATAAGGTCAAACACCCCGAGCCCATGCCCGTGGAAGGCAGAAACACCCAGACCAAGCCCGTGCTAGGGTTAGGTCTCATCTCTTCTCCATCCTCGCGCCACGGGACACTGGATGTCTGGATCTCATGCCGCCGGCAGCCGCACGCCCCTCCTCGTGCCGCCGGATCTTCCTCTCCTCCTCCCCGCGCCGCCGGATCTTCCTCTCCTCCTCCCCGCGCCACCGGATCTTCCTCTCGGGCTCTTTCCCGCACCGCTGGCTGTTGTTCTACGACCTCATCTGCGCCGAGCTCTTCTTCTCTTCAGGCAGGTGAGCCCCGTCCTCTTCTTCTCTTCTCTCTGGCATGCTCAAAGTTGGGCATGCTCTGCTGGTCTGCTCTGTACTTTGTCGGCCCGTAATGTATTGCTACTGTACCTGCTTGAGTAGTTGACTGTAAGTGAAGTAGACTAGCATTACTTAGTAAGTAATTGTTGGTGGTGGTTTGGTTGCTAGCTGCTGCTTTAGCTGCTTGCTTTGGTTCCTGGCTTACTAATTTTGCTAGGTGCTGCCATTTGCTTGCTGTTGCTGCTTGCTGCTAGCTGGTACTGCTAGCTAATGCTGCTTGTGATTGGTGCTAGTTGCTACCTAGTAGCTACTACCTTATAAATTGTAACTGTAAAACCATGTAATTTCTAACTTTTGCCATATTGTTCATTGATGTTTGCGCCCTGTTATTTCTGTACTGATGGTAGGGTTTTTGTGTTAAACCTAGGCCTGTTGTTCTTTGTTTATCTCGATTGTTTCCCAGGTAGCTAGTTATCTTTCTGACTCCATTTCCTGTCAAAATCTGTTGTTCCACCAATAGTTTTTGCACAACACTTCTTGTATCAAGTTTTGATATAAATCTGCCATGAAGGTGTATGGAAGCACAAGAAGAGTGATGGCCATGAAGACTATGGTCTCCTTGTAAGCGAGCTAGCCAGGAAATATGCCCCTGTCAAAGAGCTTCATAGCCATGTTACTTTGAAGGATGGGACAATTGTCCTGAAGTTTGAAGTGAGGCTTCAGAATGGCCTCAAGTGTGGAGGTTCGTTCACCACTCCCGCTCCAACAAATTTAGTTGATTCTCTGATGGAGCGCTAAGTTGGAACATTAATTTTGTGATCTAAAACTGCCTGTCATTCCTATGATGATGAAGGTGAGCGGAGTCTAAAACTGCTTGTCGTTCCTGTGATGATGAAGGTGGGAGGAGTGATCTGCTTTTTTCTCTCTCCCTTTTGGGGGGCTTTACCAACTGAAGCCATGACTCGTCCAGTGATGACTGGTCATGTACTAGCTAGCTAATAAGCTTGCTTTGCTACAGAATGAACGAATGGCATCTCAGTTTGTACCTCATCTAGCACACTGCCTAAAATTGGCTCTATTGTTTCAATGAAATTAGCAGAATTACCTTGTGATTCCTCTATTTGCTTCATGTTATGGTTGCTATACTGCTAGTGTCTTACTAGCTTGTGCTGGCTCATCGTGTTCCTGCTTGTAGTTGATTTTCCATGTGCCCAAGTATATGAGTAGTACACTTGCAAGCAAATATTTGAACTGAAACCCATCCATCCTTTGTACTGTACTATACTGAAGAAGTAATGTAGATGAATATACATGCAGTTTTATTAAGTGAATGCCATGCAAACAACTAACTTGCTCTTGTCCATGTAGATGGAGTAGGAGGATGAGTAGCAGCAACAAATGAGCCTGATGGTGAAGAAGCACCTGATGGCCAAACCTCGTTCAAGTGCTCTTTAGTCCTTCCAAAACAAGGTCTTGATGTCCCCCTTACAGAAAATGTTCATGTATGTTCCTGCATGATGTGTGTGTGCATGTTGGATAGTCACATACCAGATACTAATGGAGCACCAGTGGTGCGCCATTAGTAAAAAATACTAGAGGCGTGGTACTAATGGCGCACCGGTAGTGCGCCATTAGTAGGCAAAACTGGTGCGCCATTAGTAGGCCTTTTCCTAGTAGTGTGTAGTGTTATTTGATGAATTATATTTGTTCTGTCCTGTTTGAAATAGCTATTATGTATGTTAAAGAGATGTGAAATGGAAACTTGAGTAGGTGGACCAATTTATGTCCCACTTATATGAATATAATCTAAGAAAAATTGAAATTTTTGACATGTGGGACCAATGTATGGCATTATGACTAGTGGGACCAGCTGTAAAGTATAATGATATAAAAATAGAAAATCAATTGATGGTAAGAAGGCCACGGCCCAACAATAAAAAAGGCTGCAATATTGGGCTTGGCCCATGAACCTGACCAAAAATTGACAGAAAAAAACACAAATAGGTTGAATTATTGTGCTCGGCCCATGTAAAACACCTAATCGGACCGGGCTGAATATTGTCAGTGACCTTTTGAATTGGTCACAATTTTGCCACGTCAGATTGCCATGTTGGATCCGACGTGGCCTGGGCAGACACCCAGTGACCAAAACAAAAGGTCATGGGTTCAACGACCTTTTGTTTTGGTCGTAAACGTCTACGACCTTCTCACGGAGAAGGTCGTTAATTTCAGTTTACGACCGCCAGCTTCTGACCTTCTATTTTTGGTCACAAAAAGGTCGCAAATGAAAAACAATGACCTTTCAGTGACCAATAGTCAAGGTCACAAGTTGACATATTTCTTGTAGTGGCAAAACATGATCACACCTTAGTACTCTTTGGGTGTTAATCACATAGCGATGTGAACTAGATTATTGACTCTAGTAAACCCTTTGGGTATTGGTCACATAGACGATATGAACTATGAGTGTTAATCACATAAAGATATGAACTATTGGTGTTAAATCACATGGCGATGTGAACTAGATTATTGACTCCAGTGCAAGTGGGAGACTGAAGGAAATATGCCCTAGAGGCAATAACAAAGTTGTTATTTTATATTTCCTTATATCATGATAAATGTTTATTATTCATGTTAGAATTGTATTAACCGGAAACTTGATACATCTGTGGATACATAGACAACACATAGTGTCCCTAGTAAGCCTCTGTTGGAAATATGCCCTAGAGGCAATAATAAAATTGTTATTATTGTATTTCCTTATTCATGATAATTGTCTATTGTTCATGCAATAATTGTATTAACTAGAAACCGTAATACATGTGTGAATGCATAGACCACAACTTGTCCCTAGTGAGCCTCTAGTTGACTAGCTCGTTGATCAATAGATGGTCATGGTTTCCTTCCCATGGACATTAGATGTCATTGATAGTGGGATCACATCATTAGGAGAATGATGTGATGGACAAGACCACATCCTAAGCGTAGCACAAGATCGTGTAGTTCGTTTGCTTAAGCTTTTCTAATGTCAAGTATCATTTCCTTAGACCATGAGATTGTGCAACTCCCGGATACCATAGGAATGCTTTGGGTGTACCAAACGTCACAACGTAACTGGGTGGCTATAAAGGTCCACTATAGGTATCTCCGAAAGTGTCTGTTGGGTTGGCACGAATCGAGACTGGGATTTGTCACTCCGTATGACGGAGAGGTATCTCTGGGCCCACACGGTAATGCATCATCATAATGAGATCAATGTGACTAAGTAGTTAGTCACGGGATCATGCATTACAGAACGAGTAAAGTGACTTGCCGGTAATGAGATTGAACGAGGTATTGGGATACCGACGATCGAATCTCGGGCAAGTAACATACCGATTGACAAAGGGAATTGTATACGGGATTGATTGAATCCCCGACATCGTGGTTCATCCGATGAGATCATCATGGAACATGTGGGAGCCAACATGGGTATCCAGATCCCGCTTTTGGTTACTGGCCGGAGAACGTCTCGGTCATGTCTGCATGGTTCCCGAACCCGTAGGTTCTACACACTTAAGGTTCGGTGATGCTAGAGTTGTTATGGGAAATAGTATGTGGTTACCGAAGTTTGTTCGGAGTCCCGGATGAGATCTCGGACGTGACGAGGAACTCCGGAATGGTCCAGAGGTGAAGATCGATATATTGGACGAAGGGTATTGGAGTCCAGAAATGTTCTGGGAGTACCGGGTGATAACCAGCATGTCCGAAAGGGGTTTCGAAGGCCCCGGCAAGCGTTGGGGGGACCTTATGGGCAAGAAGAGGGGGCACACCAGCCCACTAAGGGGCTGATCGCCCCTCCCACCCCATCTCACATAACTTGGAGAGGTGGGGGCGCCTCCCCTAGGGCAGCCTCCCCTCCCGGCTTGGGGGGCAAGTTCCCTAGGGGTGGGGGCGCCCAAACCCATCTAGGGTTTTCCCTGTGGCCGCCGCCCCTCCCCTAGGGAAATCCTAGGGCGCCTCCTCCTCCCCCCTTCCCCCTATATATAGTGAGGGAGAGAGAGGGCAACCCAACCCCTCCCCTGGTGCAGCCCTCTCCTCCTCCAACTCCTCCTCCTCCTCCATACAGCTTAGCGAAGCTCTGCCGGAGAACCACGAGTTCCATCGCCACCACGCCATCGTGCTGCTGGAGTTATCCCTCAACTCCTCCTCTCCCCTTGCTGGATCAAGAAGGAGGTGACGTCCCCGGACTGTACGTGTGTCGAACACGGAGGCGCCGTCCATTCGGCGCTTAGACCGGAATCGACCGCGATCTGAATCACTGCATGTACGACTCCACCAACCGCGTTCTTGTAACGCTTCCGCATCGTGATCGTCAAGGGTATGAAGATACACTCATCCTCTCCCTCTCTTGTTGCTAGAATCTCCATAGATTGATCTTGGTGATGCGTAGAAAATTTTGAATTATTGCTACGTTCCCCAACAGTGGCATCATGAGCTAGGTCTATTGCGTAGATTCTATGCACGAGTAGAACACAAGTAGTTGTGGTCGTTGGTTTGTTCAATTTGCTTAACATTACTAGTCCTATCTTGTTTCCGAGGTATTGTGGGATGAAGCGGCCCGGACCGACCTTACACGTACGCTTACGTGAGACAGGTTCCACCGACTGACATGCACTTGTTGCATAAAGGTGGCTAGCGGGTGCCAGTCTCTCCCACTTTAGTCGGATCGGATTTGATGAAAAGGGTACTTATGAAGGGTAAATAGCAAATGGCATATCACCGTTGTGGCTTTTACGTAGGTAAGAAATGTTCTTCCTTGAAACCCATAGCAGCCACGTAAAACATGCAAACAACAATTAGAGGACATCTAACTTGTTTTTGTAGGGTATGCTTTGTGATGTGATGTGGCCAAAAGAATGTGATGAATGATATGTGATGTATGAGATTGATCATGTTCTTGTAATAGGAATCACGACTTGCATGTCGATGAGTATGACAACCGGCAGGAGCCATAGGAGTTGTCTTAATTTATTGTATGACCTGTGTGTCAATCAGAACGCCATGTAATTACTTTACTTTATTGCTAACCGTTAGCCATAGTAGTAGAAGTAATAGTTGGCTAGACAACTTCATGAAGACACAATGATGGAGATCATGGTGTCATGCCGGTGACGAAGGTGATCATGCTGCGCCTCGAAGATGGAGATCAAAGGCGCAAGATGATGTTGGCCATATGATGTCACTCTATGATTTGCATGTGATGTTTGTCATGTTTACATCCTATTTTCTTAGAACGACGGTAGCATAAATAAGATGATCCCTCATAAAATTTCAAGAAAGTGTTCCCCCTAACTATGCACCGTTGCGAAAGTTCGTTGTTTTGAAGCACCACATGATGATCGGGTGTGATAGATTCTAACGTTCGCATACAATGGGTGTAAGCCAGATTTACACATGCAAAACACTTAGGTTGACTTGACGAGCGTAGCATGTACAGACATGTCCTCGGAACACAAGAGACCGAAAGGTCGAACATGAGTCGTATAGTGGATACGATCAACATGAAGATGTTCACCGATGATGACTAGTCCGTCTCACGTGATGATCGGACATGGCCTAGTTGACTCGGATCATGTATCACTTAGATGACTGGAGGGATGTCTATCTGAGCGGGAGTTCATTAAATAATTTGATTAGATGAACTTAATTATCATGAACATAGTCAAAAGGTCTTTACAAATTATGTCGTCGCTCATGTTTTGGTTCTACTGTTTAGATATGTTCCTAGAGAAAATTTAGTTGAGAGTTGATAGTAGCAAATTGTGCGAACTAGGTCCGTAAACTGAGGATTGACCTCATTGCTGCAAAGAAGGCTTATGTCCTTAATGCACCGCATAGTGTGCTGTACCTCGAGCATCGTCTGTGGATGTTGCGAACATCTGACATACACATTTTGATGACTACGTGATAGTTCAGTGCATAATGTTAAACGGTTTAGAATTGAGGCACCAAGACATTTTTGAAATGTCGCAGAACATATGAGATGTTCCAAGATGTCAGGACCCCGATCCTAAGTCACACCGATCTAGCATGTAACACATCATATCACTTTGCGGCCTCATGCACGGTATTCCCACGGGTGCCACCTTACCTGGCCCGGGACCATTTGCTACTACTTTGGAACACTTAGGCTGGCCGGCATGTGTCCTTCTTCGTTCCTGTGTCTGTCCCTTCGGGGAAATGTCACGCGGTGTCTACCGGAGTCCTGCTAGCCCAGTTGCTACAGCCCGGATTCACTCGCTGAGAGGACAATTACCGAAACATGTCTACTAAGAGGGGACAATTACCGGTAACAGATAAGGAAACACAATCAATGCAATGCACAATATGATGCATGATCATGACATGTCAATATGCTGTGTGTTGGGCTAATGCAACTAAAAACAGATTTAAATGAAGTTGGTTTGAACCAAGGGTTCAAATTCAAACTCCATATGTGCTTATTTAAATGCCAATTATGCAAATTGCCATATACAGCAACCTTAGGTTGTTCAAACATGCATGCAAATGGTACAGATGGATAGATTGGATTTTTCTGATCATTTTTCATATATAATTTATTTCATTCTGAGTTACGGTTGAATTTATATGAATTTTTTGAAGTTTTGGATATATTCTGGAATTTCCTAAAAAGAATAAATCCAGAAAATGATTTACCGCGTCAGCCTGACGTCAGCACTGCATCAGCAGTCAACGAAGTTAAATCTGACGTTTGGGTCCCACATGTCAGCGTTACAGTAGCTAAGAGGGTTTTAAACCCCGTGTTGACTAGGATTTCACCAGTCGCGGGGGCCCGCTGTTAGTGGCATAGGGGCTTAGTTAGCGAGGTGATTAGCCCCTAACAGTGGCTATCACCGGCGGCTAATCGCCGGTGTAACCAGGACGCGGCGGCGCTCGTCGTCTGGCCATCTCCGGCCATGAGAGGTTGCGCGGCTGGTGGCGTTCGGGAGCGGCTACAGCGGCGCTTCGGGTGGTGGCCGTGGCAAGTGCGGGGTGGGGCTGTGGCGTCGGCAGCGGTGAGCGAAGCGGCGGCCGGAGCTCGGCTCCGAGCGAGCGCGGCGTTGCAACACGCAAGGGAGCAGGTTGTGGTGCGGGTTAGGTTCTTAGAGACGCCAGGAGCACGTCCACGTCCTCGGACGCGATTTTTGTCCATTGGAACGACGGCGACGACATGGACGCCGGCGGTGAGCTCACGGATGCAGCGACTAGCGGACGGGAACGGAGGGGGCGGGCAGAGAGGGAGAATTAGGAGCTCACAGGGAGGCGGAGAAGCTAGTCAGCGGGCTCGGGGAAGACCTGGCGGCATCGAATTCGTCTGTGGCGTCCGGCGGCCGTGGTGATGAGGATGAGCTCGATCCCGGCGTTGTGGTTCTTCCGGGGATGTGGCCGTCGGCTTGGAGGTGGAGAGTGATGGAGCGAAGCTTCTGAGGATGGTGGTTTGTCACGGGGGCAACGGTGGGCGCGTGTGCGGTTGCGGTGGCCGGCGGGGCTCTCTGTTCCGGCGAAGAACAAGGAGGGAGAGAGGAAAATGGCCAGGGGAGAAGGGGGGAGGACAGAGGGGGTCGAGGGCGTCTCCAGGCGCGGGGACAGGGAGGAGGATGAGCCTCCAGCGCGAAGCAGGAGGTGGCGGCCTCCCAGCGCGCGCGTGCGTCTTCGCCTCTGCCTACTGGTAGAGGAAGACGACGAGCGAGGAGGTAAGTGGGCTGGGCCGGTCAAGCTGGGCCGGCTACAGGGAAGTGGGCCAGGTAGGTTCCTTTCTCTTTTTTCACATTTCTGTTTCTGTTTTCTAATACTTCAATTCTATTTTGATTTGATTCACAGCCCAACTCATTTAGTAGCTTCTGAAAATATTTATGTGGCTTGATGCAATATATTCGAAGCCACTCACAGGTTTTCAGAATTGTTGGACTTGCAATTCTTGTATAGAAGAATTAAATCCAACTCAAATATTTATTGATTTAAATCCAAATGGCCAAAATAATTCCTCAAAAATGTTCCATATTTTTGGTTTGGACCAAAACCCTTGCCAAAAATATTAAACATCATTGAAGAGCTTTTTGGAAACATTGGATGCATTTTCCAGGGTTATTTGCCATTTTTTACTTAAAATTTTGAGGCTTTCAAATTTCCTCAATTCAAGTTTCATTAGAATTTAAACATGATGCTCACATGAAGGGCTAGCCTAGTGCATACTAGAACTAGGGATGTGACAACTCATCCCCACTAAACAAGAATCTCGTCTAGAGATTCAAGCATAGGGTAACATGGAAGGGGAACGCAAACTAACACAATCTTCATGATCCGGGTTGCACTTCATAAGAACGTTGATTCGGTCATCGTCATTGACTCGATGTCTTCCTATGAGAACTCCAACTAACATGACAAGGAGAGGAAAGGAAAACTCTAGAAGAATCGATCTTCTCGAAGATCGAACAACTCAGGATCAACTCATGGGATGAGACATTGACATATCTCTCGAGCTGAGACACGAAGCATACATCTGAAGGAATGGAGTGAGACATATGACGAGGGTTCACTAGGTAAAAAAAATTCACGCTTAAGAAGGTGGTGAACGGTTGTCAACGTAGCGAGGAGTTGAGTTGCCATGATACCATAACGATGCACCTTAGGGAACGTGACTCGTAGATATATCCCCTTAGGTGGCAAAAAGAATTACCTTTGATTCAGAGATCATTGAAACTCTTTATACCAGCCTAAGGCAATTCTAGAGCGATTGTTTGGAGGGGTTCGGTAGAATGGCATACCCGGATTGGAATGGATGATGTGGATTGCCTTGTTGAAAACAACACAAGGGATGATTTTAGTAACTGAGGAGAAGCTCAATAGTAGAGAGTGAGTCCACTGTTTGATAAGTTATAGCATAACCGAGGAAACTGAGAGAAAGCCCAGTTAGTGCCGATGATAACACCTAGCGCTTGCGCGTGCTCTCAACAACTTGAGCATCTCCATATTCATCAAGGTTTTACCAATATCGGTGTCAAAGATCCTGACAACACAACATGCTACCATGATGAATACCGGTGGGAGATGCAGATGCGAAGGAAGATAACACCTTCTCAGATTTCACCTTGGCAGGGCCAAGGGGACAAAATCTGGGTGATCGACCGAGAGACATTTAGCACTCCGCTTCTAATGTTCTCCTTGATGTACCAGCTTAACCCAATACCAATCGGTATCTGGAACATCAAGTAAAGGTCTGGCTTCGGGAGAACAAAGGATCCATAAGGAACAACTTCTAAATAAGTCACTCGAAATCCTCATGAGGAAGATGGTCGATTTTCTCAATCAAATACTACAATGATAGATCTTCTGGCTAGGTGTGTCGGCCAGAACATCAACCTTGTTGGGACCTACATCATAGATCTTGGAAAGGTTCCAACCATCATATCTGCCTGAGATTCAGATCTGGTTGGTAACATGATATTCCAGACTCATCAAGTCTAGAAAGAAAAATGAAAGTTTGCAAGACAAACCGATGAGATGACGTTGCGAGATTCTCGGGAAATGAACTACGATAGCAAGCTCCAAAACATGAGTCGGTTCTTCTACACACATGTGAACAGTTGTCTCACACAAACATGATCACATGGTAGTCTTACAATAAAACACTACCGATTTCCGGTGGGGAATCATCATCGAGGATATCAAAGTCCTTGCATAAGGTATACTCTTAAGAAGGAGCTTCTTCTCCTTGAACAAATCAATCAGTGGCTTGGTGTGCTACGGAATACATATGGAGTGGAGGTAATTAATCTACCAAACCATAGTATACTTTGCACATGTGTGACTAATTTGGGATGATTCCAGGGGAAACAAAACAAACCTTTCTCAAATTCATGGCGGCAACTTACACCTAATGCACATGAACTTGGAGAAAGTCACTTCTTTCTCCAAACATATACCTCATGAGCGGAACACGACGGCAATGTTTACAAAGTTTCCAACACTAGCTCAATGTTCAAGAAGAATCATGGACGAGTCAAAATGCCGCTGATGGGCTAAATAGCAACTCATCAGAATTTCCATATCACTGGACTTCCACCATCATGTGAACATGGTGATAGCATTGGTCAGACCAAATGATGTAATGGTGTATGCTCGAGGAATCAACAACGAGTAAGACAACATTACGAACATTGTTGGTTCTGATTTGATTTGAGAATAGCCCACACTCAAATCAAAGTTTTGACAAGATAATAGGTCCAACAACTGATCACAGGGACCAATCGATGAAGACATCATCTTTCTTCAACATACATACAAGATATCCCTTAATATGAACTAAGTCGGAGAAGCCTTTATCTTCCAGCTCTCCAAGTTGTTGTTTAGCTTAACCAACTAGCTCAGGGGTATCCAACACGGATTCTTGGAGAAAGGGTGGTTTACAGGAATAAACCAACTTGATCCCGAACTCAACATAAGGGTCAGGGGACAACCTGGTAATACTTCCGAGAAGATATTCGGAAAATCACAAACCACCGATATGTTACTAAGCTCGAGAACAATCTTGCTTTTCAGGGCAAGAAGATATGATCGAATGAGCAAGGATTCACACTATCCTAACTCATTGATCGAAGAGTGCATCGGAAATAAGGACTAGGTAGCACGATCAGTCTTAGAATGATGATTCAAGAACCAACACGCTAAGAATGAAATTATTGTCCTTTAACTACCAAGCAACAAGGTTGCTAGGAGTATTAATTTCACACATCACAATTCACTTGTCGACATTCCGGCTGCAACAACACGAGAACCGAGAAATGAATAATGATGGAGAGAGTATCACTGTATCAAGAGTTCATAGCATGGTGTGCAATTCCCATGATATTCTTGATATAAAGATGGTAATACTCCAAGGTAGAGCAGAGCAGAAGCTGGATTGGCATTTTGATCTGCGGAATACAATTGCTTTGACCCAATCCTAGATATGGATGAGGTTCTGGAGTTTGTTTCTCCTAGTCATTCCGGAATAGAATGGCTTGACGGAACACAAGAATAATAGGCATCGATGAACGAAGACATGCATACTCTTGACTATCAATTGATAGACGAAGATCAGAAAATAACTAAGGAGGGACAACTCAAAGGAACATATATCTTTCTGAGTTGTGGATGCATAGGTTAGTATGTCGAACAAGTTCAACATATTTCTTCCGGATAACCCATGCTGAAGAGGAAGGACTAGCAGATTCACAACTATGAATGGAGGACTCATCAAGAGCACTCTGGTTGTGATCTTTTGGTTCAAAGGAACTTCTACCATATTGATTCACGGTATTGGAAGAACGATATACCACAAACCTCGAGGACTATCGCAAAGGTTACTAATATCCTAAAGGAACGAGCAAAAACTATCAACATGAAGCAAGTAGCGTGAATCTCGGGTTCAAAACCCAGGAGTAGAATGCCTACTAACTAAGTGGCATCACAGGATGCTTTCGAGGATGACGGCCAAAATCATCACACTGGGACATAGAACATGGCTAGATTACTAGATGATACTCTAGACATCTAGGGTCATAATAATAGGTCCAACATATATGTTGAGCCAATACAGTACCTCAACTCACCGTTTAGTGTGGTTAAACTGGCCCAAAAACATCAGGAACGGAAAGAAGGGATTTGCAAATGCATCAGACTCTTTAGAAACCTGGGATGACTCGGACAGCATAACGGCTGTAAATGCTCAAAACATTTAAGACATCCTACAAAAATGGTGGCATAACCACTCGATCATCATAATATCAAGGTTCTGAGATCAACTATGAACATATAGAAGATAGTAGGAACTGAACTCAAGCTTAGAACCATCAATCCTATAGGTCTACGGATTAGTAACACGTGATCCTGATAGAAAGAAGAGATAGCCTAGTTCCTTAACCCCGTAGGAAAGATATGATGACTCAGATCAGAAGGCATAAGGTATAAGGAGTAAAAAGAGCTTTACATTCCATCCCACAATCAATTCCCTTACATAACTAAAGAATTTCTAGACTCAACTTCGACCAGTTTGGCTTGGTAATCCTACAGGCAGTCAAGCTCTGATACCAAAGCTGTCAGGACCTCGATCCTAAGTCACACCGATCTAGCATGTAACACATCATATCACTTTGTGGCCTCATGCACGGTATTCCCACGGGTGCCACCTTACCTGGCCCGGGACCGTTTGCGCCTTTTGGCTCACGTATATGATAGTGCCGCTAGCATCCATATGACAAAGAACCCGGGATGACATGGCTAGTCGTGAACCCAAAGTGGCACTAACTTACAGGGACAGGCATACATGACCCAACAACGAATGTGTCGGTCATCAGCGAGTGAATCCAGGCTGTAGCAACTGGGCTAGCAGGACTCCGGTAGACACCGCGTGACATTTCCCCGAAGGGACAGACACAGGAACGAAGAAGGACACATGCCGGCCAGCCTAAGTGTTCCAGAGCAGTAGCAAGCTACCAAGGCTCAGAGGAAGCACTAGGAGACATTTCCCGGTAAGAGAGGCTACCAAGGATAAACAACTAGATAGTCAGATCCCACACATAACAAGCATTTCAAATCATACACACAATATGCTCGATATGTGCAAATACAACATGGCATCACAACATAACTCTACGACTCAAAGTATTTATTCAATAGGCTCCGAGGAGCGAGGTATTACAAACATGGGTCTCTCGACCCAGCATTCAGAGCATACAAGTCAAAGCACAAGCGGAAGCTTAACACGTCTGAGTACAGACATCTACAAATGAAAAAGGCTGAGAAGCCTGACTATCTACCAGATCCTGCCGAGGGCACAAGATCGTAGCTGAGGTAACAAGCTAAACGTCGAAGTCCACGCGGTACTACTAGCGAGACTGAAGTCTCTCTGCAAAAACATAAATTAAGCAACGTGAGTACAAATTTACCCAGCAAGACTTACATCAAATCTAACTACATGTGCATCATTATCAAAAAGGGGATGGTGGGGTTTAACTGCAGCAAGCCAGCTTTGACTCGGTGGCTATCCTAAACTACGACTACAAGTAACTCTTTTGAGGTGGCGCACACGAGTCCACATATTCACCATATCAATACACCACTATGGATCCGCTCCCATCTCCCTACGAGAACGCCATCGATAGCACTCACGCTTATCTTGCGTATTTTAGAGTATCCACTTTCACTTGTCTATGAACTATACAGGCAACCCAGAAGTCCTTTACCGCGGACACGGCTATTCGAATAGATGATATTAACCCTGCAGGGGTGTACTTCTTCACACACGCTCTTGCCACTTACCGCCATGTACACCTCGTGTATCTCGGCAACCTTCAAGCGGAAGCCTGGTGAGGGAGTCAGCCACGACCTGACTAACCACACAAGTCTCTCGTCCAGGTTTATCGCCTATTCGGGTTCCATCCGTAAGGAGATCCGGCCGGGGTGTCGCTCATGGCCCCAAACGATGTGAGCAGGGTTCCCAAGCCCACCATCCGGGTGCCACTTGGTACACCGTGCCACTGTGCCTAGTCTGCCCCAAGCCCACCTGTACCGGGTGCCACTTGGTAGACTACTAGCACTACCTACAAACACCAGAAACTAGTTGCAACTCCTGGATAGAGATCAAGTTGATTAATAAGTCGAGAGGGGCACTTAAGCATTCCAATGCGTGGTAGTAGCTGGTCATGGATCACAAACACAGAACTCAGTTCCTGAGGACGGTTTCAATGAGACAACCCACCATGTACTCCTACATGGCCTCTCACCGCTACCTTTACCAAATCGTGTACACACACTTAGCTCTCAACAGTAGGACATGTTCACACACCTGCAATTCATCCCCGATGAATCAGACCTGACACAACTCTAAGCAATAGCAGGCATGGCAACAAGCATGAATGAGTAGGCACATCAGGGCTCAAACAACTCCTACTCATGCTAGCGGGTTTCATCTATTTACTGTGGCAATGACAGGTCATGCAGAGGATAAAGGGGTTCAACTACCGCAGCAAATAACAGTTGTATCGTTGTTGTCCTAATGTAGTAAAATAGAGCAGGAGCGAGAGAGTGGGATTGTATCGGAATGAACAAGGGGGTTTTGCTTGCCTGGCACTTCTGAAGATAGTATAGCTCTTCATCGGGGTCATCAAACTCATCGTCGAAACACGTCTACTAAGAGGGGACAATTACCGGTAACAGAGAAGGAAACACAATCAATGCAATGCACAATATGATGCATGATCATGACATGTCAATATGCTGTGTGTTGGGCTAATGCAACTAAAAATAGATTTAAATGAAGTTGGTTTGAACCAAGGGTTCAAATTCAAACTCCATATGTGCTTATTTAAATGCCAATTATGCAAATTGCCATATACAGCAACCTTAGGTTGTTCAAACATGAATGCAAATGGTACAGATGGATAGATTGGATTTTTCTGATCATTTTTCATATATAATTTATTTCATTCTGAGTTACGGTTGAATTTATAAGAATTTTTTGAAGTTTTGGATATATTCTGGAATTTTCTAAAAAGAATAAATCCAGAAAATAATTTACCGCGTCAGCCTGACGTCAGCACTGCATCAGCAGTCAACGAAGTTAAATCTGACGTTTGGGTCCCACATGTCAGTGTTACAGTAGCTAAGCGGGTTTTAAACCCCGTGTTGACTAGGATTTGACCAGCCGTGGGGGCCCGCTGTCAGTGGCATAGGGGCTTAGTTAGCGAGGTTATTAGCCCCTAACAGTGACTATCACCGGCGGCTAATCGCCGGCGTAACCAGGACGCGGCGGCGCTCGTCGTCTGGCCATCTCCGGCCATGAGAGGTGGTGGCTGGTGGCGTTCGGGAGCGGCTGCAATGGCGCTTCGGGTGGTGGCCGTGGCAAGTGCGGGGTGGGGCTGTGGCGTCGGCAGCGGTGAGCGAAGTGGCCGCCGGAGCTCGGCTCCGAGCGAGCGCGGCGTTGCAACGCGCAAGGGAGCAGGTTGTGGTGCGGGTTAGGTTCTTAGAGACGCCAGGAGCACGTCCACGTCCTCAGACGCGATTTTTGTCCTTTGGAACGACGGCGACAACATGGACGCCGGCGGTGAGCTCACGGACGCGGCGGCTAGCGGACGGGAATGGAGGGGGCGGGCAAAGAGGGAGAATCAGGAGCTCACAGGGAGGTGGAGAAGCTAGTCAGCGGGCTCGGGGAAGACCTGGCGGCATCGAATCCGTCTGTGGCGTCCGGCGGCCGTGGTGATGAGGATGAGCTCGATCCCGGTGTTGTGGTTCTTCTGGGGATGTGGCCGTCGGCTTGGAGATGGAGAGTGATGCAGCGAAGCTTCTGAGGATGGTGGTTTGTCACGGGGGCAACGGTGGGCGCGTGTGCGGTTGCGGTGGCCGGCGGGGCTCTCTTTTCGGGCGAAGAACAAGGAGGGAGAGAGTAAAATGGTCAGGGGAGAAGGGGGAGGACAGAGGGGGTCGAGGGCGTCTCCAGGCGCGGGGACAGGGAGGAGGATGAGCCTCCAGCGCGAAGCAGGAGGTGGCGGCCTCCCAGCGCGCGCGTGCGTCTTCGCCTCTGCCTACTTGCAGAAGAAGACGACGAGCGAGGAGGTAAGTGGGCTGGGCCGGTCAAGCTGGGCCAGCTACAGGGAAGTGGGCCAGGTAGGTTCCTTTCTCTTTTTTCACATTTCTGTTTCTGTTTTCTAATACTTCAATTATGTTTTGATTTGATTCACAACCCAAATCATTTAGTAGCTTCTGAAAATATTTATGTGGCTTGATGCAATATATTCGAAGCCACTCACAGGTTTTAAGAATTGTTGGACTTGCAATTGTTTTATAGAAGAATTAAATCCAACTCAAATATTTATTGATTTAAATCCAAATGGCCAAAATAATTCCTCAAAAATGTTCCATATTTTTGGTTTGGACCAAAACCCTTGCCAAAAATATTAAACATCATTGAAGAGATTTTTGGAAACATTGGATGCATTTTCCAGGGTTATTTTCCCTTCTTTTACTTAAAATTTTGAGGCTTTCAAATTTCCTCAATTCAAGTTTCATTAGAATTTAGACATGATGCTCACATGAAGGGCTAGCCTAGTGCATACTAGAACTAGGGATGTGACACAAGAGCTGAAATTGGGATTTCAGGCTCGTGCCCACGTCAAGAGGTATGAGACCTCTGACAAGTTTCTTAAGCCTTCAAACTAAGGAGAAAGCTCAATCATTGAGCATGTGCTCAGATTGTCAGAGTACTACAATCGCTTGAATCGAGAGGGAGTTAATCTTCCAGATGAGGAAGTGATGGTTCTCCAAAGTCACTGCCACCAAGCTACTATAGCTTCGTGATGAACTATAACATATCAGGGATAGATATGATGATCCTTGAGCTATTCGCGACACCGCGAAAGTAGAAATCAAATAGGAGCATCAATTGTTGATGGTTGGTAAAACCACTAGTTTCAAGAAGGGCAAGGGCAAGAAGGGATACTTCATGAAATGGCAAATCAGTTGCTGCTCTAGTGAAGAAACCCAAGGTTGAACCCAAACCCGAGACTAAGTGCTTCTGAAATAAGGGGAACGGTCACTGAAGCGGAACTACCCTAGATACTTGGTAAATGAGAAGGCTGGCAAGGTCGACAAAAGTATATTGGATATACATTATGATGTGTACTTTACTAGTACTCCTAGTAGCACCAGGGTATTTAAATAACGGTTCGGTTGCTAAGTGTTAGTAACTCGAAATGAAAAGCTACGGAATAAACGGAGATTGGCTGAAGGTGAGATGACAATATGTGTTGGAAGTGTTTCCAAGGTTGATGTGATCAAGCATCGCATGATCCCTCTACCATCGAGATTGGTGTTAAACCTAAATAATTGTTATTTGGTGTTTGCGTTGAGCATAGACATTATTGGATTATGTTTATTGCAATACAGTTATACATTTAAGGAGAATAATGGTTACTCTGTTTATTAGAATAATACCTTCAATGGTCTTGCACATAAAATGAGTTTAATGAATCTCGATCGTGGTGATACACATGTTCGTACCAAAAGTAATGATAGAACCACATACTTGTGGCACTGCCATTTGAGTCATATTGGTATAAAACGTGCGAAGAAGCTCCATGTTGATGGATCTTTGGACTCACTCATTTCTTTTTAAAGATTGAGACATGCGAACCATGTCTATTGGTATATACGCATGAAGAAACTCCATGCAGATGGATCGTTTGGAATCACCTGATTTTGAATCACTTGAGACATGCAAATCATACCACATGGTCAAGATGACTGAAAGGCCTTGTTTTCAGTGAGATGGAACAAGAGAGCAACTTGTTGGAAGTAATACATTTGATGTGTGCAATCCAATGAGTGCTGAGGCACACAGTGAATATCGTTATGCTCTTACTTCACAAATGATTTGAGTAGATGTTGAGTATATTTACTTGATAAAATACAAGTCTGAATTATTGAAAGGTTCAAATAATTTCAGAGTGAAGTTGAAGATCTTTGTGACAAGAGGATAAAATGTCTGTGATATGATCATAGAGATGAATATCTGAGTTGCGAGTTTGGTACACAATTAAGACATTGTGGAAATTGTTTCACAACTAATATCGCCTGGAACACCATAGTGTAATGGTGTTTCCGAACATCATAGGTGCACCCTATTGGATACGGTGCATACCATGATGTCTCTTATCAAATTACCACTATCGTTTATAGGTTAGGCATTAGAAACAACCGCATTCACTTTAAATAGGGCACCATGTAATTCTGTTGAGATGACACCGTATGAACTATGGTTTAGAGAAACCTAAGCTGTCGTTTCTTGTAACGTTTACGCATCGCGATCTTCAAGGGTATGAAGATACACTCATCCTCTCCCTCTCTTGTTGCTAGAATCTCCATAGATTGATCTTGGTGATGCATAGAAAATTTTGAATTATTGCTACGTTCCCCAACAGCCTCTACTGGACTAGCTCGTTAATCAAAGATGGTTAAGCTTCCTAACCATAGACATGTGTTGTCATTTGATGAATGGGATCACATCATTAGGATAATGATGTGATGGACATGACCCATCTATTAGCTTAGCATATTGATCGTTCAGTTTTATTGCTATTGCTTTCTTCATGTCATATACATATTCCTTTGACTATGAGATTATGCAACTCCCGGATACCGGAGGAATACCTTGTATGCTATCAAATGTCACAACGTAAATGTGCGATTATAAAGATGATCTACAGGTATCTCCGAAGGTGTTTGTTGGGTTGGCATAGATCGAGATTAGGATTTGTCACTCCGAGCACCGGAGAGGTATCTCTGGGCCCTCTCGGTAATGCACATCATAATAAGCCCTGCAAGCAATGTGACTAATGAGTTAATTGCGGGATGATGCATTGCGGAACGAGTAAAGAGACTTGCCGGTAACGAGACTGAACTAGGTATGAAGATACCGACGATCGAATCTCGGGCAAGTAACATACCGATGACAAAGGGAATAACGTATGTTGTCATTACGGTACGACCGATAAAGATCTTCGTATAACATGTAGGAGCCAATATGAGCATCTGACCGGAGAGGTGTCTCGGTCATGTCTACATAGTTCTCGAAACCGTAGGGTCCGCACGCTTAACATTCAATGACGATTTGTTATTATATGAGTTATGTGATTTGGTGACCGAATTCGCAGTTATATGAGTTATGTCCCGGATGAGATCAAGGACATGATGAGGAGTCTCTAAATGGTCGAGAGGTAAAGATTGATATATAAAACGATGGTATTCGGACACCGGAAGTGTTCCGGAAAGCATCGGGTACTTATCAGGTCACCGGAAGGGGTTCCGGGCACCCCCGGCAAAAGATATGGGCCTTATGGGCCAAGAGGGGAAACACACCAGCCACAAAGGGGCTGGTGCACCCCCCCCCCCATTTGGGCTGGCCAAATTGGATAAGGAAGGAGGAAAGGGAAAATGGAATAGGATTCCCCATTCCCCTGTTCCCTTCCTACTCCGAATAGGAATAGGAAAGGGGGAAGGATGAATTGGGATGTGCCCAAGTAGGATTCCTCCTACTTTCGGTGCCCCCTTGGCCAACCTATATATATGAGGGGGGCACCGCTAGAACACACACCAACAATTGTTAACCGTGCGCGACGCCCCCCTCCACAGTTTACGCCTCCGGTCATATCTTCGTAGTGCTTAGGAGAAGCCCTGCACGGATCACTTGACCATCACCGTCACCACGCCATCGTGCCGACGGAACTCTCCCTCTACACTTTGCTGGATCAAGAATTCGAGGGACGTCATCGAGCTGAACATGTGCAGAACTTGGAGGTGTTGTACGTTCGGTGCTTGATCGGTCAGAACGAGAAGAAGTTCAACCACATCAACCGCGTTGCCAAATGCTTCCGCTTTCGGTCTACGAGGGTACGTGGACACACTCTCCCCCTCTTGTTGCTATGCATCTCCTAGATAGATCTTGCGTGGACGTAGGAAAATTATTGAAATTGCATGCTCGTCATATTCTGGCGGCGCGGCTCGTCAGATTCAGGTGGAGTCGGCCAGATCCAACCCTCTCATGATGGCTTGGGGTACTGGTGATGGATTTGGCGATGCGGGCTAGTTTTGGAGGGTTCAGGTCGGGGTGGCAGCCCTCCCTCCCGACTCTGGTGGTGCTCGTCAGTTGCAGCGTGGTGGTGAAGTGGTGGTGGGTGCCAAATGATGGCCCGGCTTGGTTGCCGGCGAGGTTTGTGGTGTCTCCTGTGCAGCGACAACTCGGTTGTTGTGCCGGAGGTGAGCGGGTCAGCAGATTGCGGCGCGTGGGGGTGATCTCCAAGATGCTTCGGGTGAAGGTCTGCACGGCTGTTGACCGGCCGGTGGCGGTGGCGCCCGCAGGCGTCTTCCTATCCTTGGAGGCGCTGCCATGGAGATCTCCGACCACCTGCCCTCGGTACAACACCTTCAGGTGAAAGCCTAAGGCCCGGTGTCGGGTAAGGCAACGTCGCCGTCCTCGTCGCATCCCCCTTTGGGGCGTCGCCTTGAAGCTCTTTGTTCCTTTCCACACATTCCATAGGATGGACGCTCACACATTGTGGTTGGCTGGTGTCCAACCGATGATGTGAGTGGTTGGTGTTGCGACTTGTGCGGCGACGATGATGGTGGTATGTGGAGCTAGGTCGCGGCTTGTGCTTCTGATGTCGAAGGTTTTGTTCGCCAACGGATGTGCCTATGTTTGTTCCCTGTGGTGGCAGAGAAGTCCAGGGTGCATGTGATGGGACCCCTACGACAACGATGACTTCATAAGGGTGGCTTCAGCGGACGGTGCTCTCCGGAGGTTGCACTGCACCAGGTCTGTATGAGTCTTGCAACTTTCTCCAGTGAGGCGCATCAGCAAAATCAAAGCTGCATGTCCTCGATTTCTGCGGTCGATTGTTTGGCAATGGCCGATGAGGTCCTTGTCTATCATCTGTTCGGATGGGTTTTGATGGGTCATCAATGGCGAAGTCGGAGTCACCTGCTCGGGGAGAGGTGATGACGATGACATTGCAGGCAACCTCGACAATGTCCTCTCCTCAGTGGTGTGTGTGGTCTTATTGGTGCCAGCTTGGTCGAGTGCCCTTCTTTATGGTTGTGTTGTAACGGTTTTCGCCCGGGTTTCCGTTAATTAACCGGGCAACTCTATTATATTTTTTTAATGAATCAGGCTCTAAGGGACCGCATTTCGAAAAAGAGTATCAACAATGAAAGGAGCTAAGAATGGTCATTGCAAAACTATTCATGCTATAAAGATCTAAGGGATGTGATATGTTTAACAATGATTATGTAGATATAAAAGGATATAATCGAATTAGATGTGATCATATAGATCTAACGACTATGATATAGTGATAAAGAGATGGTCCACCAGATAGAATATTTCACCTTTTCCTACCTATTTTTTAAACTATCCTATTAGTATAAAATAGATAAATATAGTTAAACATGTTGTGAATAATTCTGCGGGACAAAAATGAACATGTGCCTTTTGCCACGTAGGCTATACTAGCAAAAGAACATGTGTGTTGTAATGGGTGAAAAAAATACCACATGTCCCTAAGCCAATAACTATAACTCAAGACCTCAATAGGTACCCGGGAGTTTGTTTCCCAGAAGGTTACGAGAGAGCAAAATAGAGTAGTTGATCGTTTGACATTATATAGTGATGGGCGGGACACAACTGTGTGGCTTGGTCATGGATCTCCTTGTATAGAGCAATAACAGCCTCTGAATTATAACCCTATCAATATGAAATAAAACTCCCTTTTACCTCGCAAAAAAAAGGTACATGGCATAGGTTCTCAAACAATCCCAACATGTTTGAATGTGGTCAATTTAATGGCGCCTCTCTATATGTATCTCACCATTTAACACTGTCGGGCAAGCTAGCCACGCCAGTTTTAGAGGAACTGCTTCAATGGGATATATTGTATCTCTCTGCAATAAAGAAAGGGATACATTCTCCTTATCAATTTATTTCTTTAATTTGGTATATTAGTCACTAAAATTTAGAAAGTATTCTCTCTCACAATCCCATCTTTAGGGTTTTCTACAAAAAGCCGTGACAAGATAAAAAAAATAGGCAACCGATTATAGTTGTAAGATCACTAAATAGGTGTTCGATACCCACTTACTCACTGAGACACTCACGAACGTACACATGTGTCTATAAAAACCATGTCCACTTCTGCATGTGTAGGGGAACCAACACTAGAAGTTTACTGCTAGTTTGAAAAATTAGTCGAGAGCAGATCAACAAGCGTGCGTGCAGAGTGGCATCGACCATCCAATTCCACGACAAGATCTGATGGGACTAGGAGGCATGAGAAATTTGAGTAGCAGAAACACCGTTGTTCTAAGCGCGAACCACTTTCTCTTAGCCGCTACTGCCACCAAACTCGACGCATTTGGGTTCCTTTGCCAGGACCTTGATGTAGAATTTCGGCTCCTTGAAGGCGTGGCTGGCTCTAGATCGCGTATGTCAACCCGGAGTTCTTGAACTGAAGGTAATCCTCACCAACAAGTTCAGTTTGCTAAGCCATAACTCTAAACATCCTAACTCTATGTGGTTACAATCAGGGTGTGCCTGATGTCCTTGTTGAACAAAATGTGACAGAAAGAAAAGAAAAAAGTTCAATTTATTGATCATGTTGAGCTAAAATTGCCCCCACACAGTTGGTAAAACTTCCATTGCATCCACTTCTGATAAACTAGGAAACAAAGTCTTTTCTCTTCTGAAATACCCAGATCCGTTATAAAAATTCACAAAAATGTACAAACTAACCCGAGCAATTGTTTAGAAAATCCTTAACTGTTAGTTGCTCGGCTCGCTGGCAAGTAGGGGATTAATTAACTAATCGGCAAGTTAATTGACCATTTAATCAATTAATCAGCCAATTTATCAGTTTATCAGCTACTCGGTGACCCTATAAGTATGAATTAATCGACAAGTTAACTAGTTAATCGAACGAATTCTGAGTAAGGCCAAGCTTAATAAATTACATCGAGGTCTCTAGACCACCGAACGGCTACTCCACCGGCAGAATGACCCGTTGGTACACCATTGTTGCAGCTCCTTTATCGAAGTTGGCTGAACTTGTTGATGACAACTGGGAGTTCTTAATGCATGGGCCCATAAGGACCAGTGCCATGGAGTGGTAGTCGCCCTCGTTGAAGCATTCAAATGATCGGAAGTACCTGACATCAGATCTTGTCATCGCACATGCATGACAAGAAGCCCTAACCTCGTCGCTCAAAAGGAGACGACAGGAATCTACGCCGGAGCATTGTCCCTCCTAACGAACGAATTCATGGAGGGTCAAACCTCGAAAGACCAACTAGAAGATGAAGCGATGCCATCCATCCGAGCGCCGCCTCTGTGAGAACAAAGAAAAACATGAAACCAAACTACTAGTCAGAGCCGAGGCACCTAGATTTCCTCCGAACGACCAGACACTGGAACGACAAACAAAGGGGAGCAGAATTCACGGGTTTGCTGGTGGAGCTTAAAGGGGACACTACTAGAGAAAAGTCTATAGGTAGATCAGTAGTAGTAGTAGCGGGGGGTAGGTAGCCGGTGCTACTGTTACTTAGCAGGAGCGTGGCCCAAAACGAAGCGCTGCAAGTAAACTTTAGCAGTAGCGTGGTTTTTGGTAACCCATGCTACTATGAAGTGGTCCCCACTGTACACCCTGGGGCTAGCCATATAATAGCAGCCTGGGGTATAAAACCCACGCTACAACTAATATAATAGCAGTAGCAGGCTAAATAAACACACACTGCTACTGTATATACAAGGGGCCAGCAGGTGGGCCCCACTTAGCAGCAGCGCGTGCCTAGTGCCCGACGCAATAAGTATCTGGCTTAGCAGTAGCGCGGGTTTCGTGTCCCGTGCTACTACTAAGCTCCTCTTATCGTCTCTCCCAGCCGTCCGTTTTCTCACTGTCACACTTCCCTCATCCGCCCGAGCATCATCGTGTCGCCCGTGTTGCCATCGCCGACCTCGTGTCGTCGCCATCTTACTCCCAAGCCCCGACAATCCTGCGTCATGCTACTTCGTCGCCAGTCAAACCTGCCCGAGCCCCGGCGCCCCAGCTCTTCCTCCCTAGCTTCACGTCGAAGGTATTCTTCTCCCGCCCTCGTCCCTCCTCATCTGCTCTTCCTCCTGATCCCGCCTGAGCCCCGATGCCCCTGCTCTTCCTCCTGATCCCGCCTGAGCCCCGGCGCCACTGCTCTTCCTCGCGAGCCCGGTGGCGAACCCTAGGTCCATTGGGACTAACTCTAGATCGATTGTAACTGGAACAAATCCCCAATTTCAATGGATCAGATGGCCGAATTGGAGAAAGTTTATATGAGATGTTTTGTAGGGTACGTTCCCATGGTCACTTCGAGTGTTCATTCACCCATTTTGGCCTAGCTATTTGGTCACAGGAATAAAAACAAGAATTTATCCTGATATTTGGAAAACATAGTACTTTTGGTTTTCATCTACTTACGCTGAAGCTTTTCGGTGATGATAAAATAATTATAAAAATTAATACATATACCATGGAGATCCTAATTCCTATATAAGCTTAGTTTGATCAATTTCCATTAGCAGTTCTATTGCAATAAAATTTGTAAGTGGGCTAATCAGTATGATGCAGAAGTTGGTACTTTGTACTAATGCACACGATCTTGAGGTTATAGATCATTTCAGTGTTGATACTTTGTACTATTTGGACAAGCGTGTGTGTATGGACACGTTGATCTTGAGCTGCTATGTATATGGTGTTGTAGATGGACACATTTGTCTCTATATTGCAGGGAACTCTGAGTGGCCTATGTTTTGCCTCAATGTTGAGTCATTTTCGTTCTAGCAAATTTCAGGCGTTCGATATGTTCTATTTTTAAAAAAAGGTCATGCCGAATTTTTTTGTGCATTTCGGCATGACTGGTGCTAGAAAGTAGGACATATCGAGTGCCCGACATTTTCCGGAATGGGAATTAAACGACATTCCGATAAAACCTAGGCTATTTTTTATGTCATTGCTCGATATATGTAATGCTAATTGGCTCATGCTTATGATTGACTTTCAGCCTGTTGGGGCTCCTTGTGTGACTTCCAGTCTATTCTTGAAAGAATGATACCGACTGTTGTGGTGCGGGTCGTTTCCCTCTTCTTCTTCTTGTGATATACCTTGGTAATGCGCGAGAGGGTGGGGGGGAAGCGACCATCACAAATGGTCAAAATATCAAAGAGGGAGTGTCCACTATATACACCACCATATACGGTGGAAATATTATTGAGGAAGAATCGTGGTGGCTGTTTCTTCTTATTTCCCATGTGCTAGACCTTTTGGTAATGCACTCGGCGAAGAAGGAGCGAGCATCACCGACCGTCGAAATATCAGAGAGGGAGTGCGCACCATGTACACCACTAGAGATGAGAGTTTTTCAAGGGAGACTCGACAGACAAAAAGTCAACCCGTGCTGAATAGTGATATGTGTGTTGAGTTCCTGCTATTTGTCGTCAATTTTGAATCTTTGAATTATGAACACAACAAATGGATGACAACGATAGGATCCCCGAGTGTGATTACTATACCGACGACTGGGGTATATGCGACAGGCCTAACCTGGGATCCTCGAGTCACGCTTAAGGAGGGCTTCAGAAATTTTATGGTATTTAAATTCAGCGGAAAGTATTTCTTCTTAATTAAGCATGACTTAAGATTTTTTTCCTTAATGTAATTTCCATTTTATGTAATTCAACTAGTGCATCCCCTGCTATGAAAGACCTTATGTCTTAGAGAAGCTCAATTACGAAGAGAGGGAAAATGTGGACATGAAGAAAACCCACCTTAAAAAGATACATAGTTTCGTTTTTGTGGTTAACATCATAAATGAAGTAGGTCCCACACATTTTGGTTGTTCAAATTGGAAAGGATTATGCAAGGCATACGGATTTCAGGAGGATATGAAAATAACCTTCAATATTGGCATTCCTGAAGATGATGCTGAACATGATAAAGACATTTGGGTGGATGTGGAGATGATTCCAATTCTACCTTGATGTGAGTTTGTTAAAATTATTTGTTAAATAATCTATATTGCTTATTTAAAAATAGTTGTTATTCATCCGGACTATACATGTCTATTTATAGTTGACGGCTTATTTCCTTTCTTCAAGAGATACACAGAAGATAATAGACAAGACCTACTACAGTTATGGCCTAGAGATAACTTGGGAGGAGAAGAATTCTCTTGTCTCTTTTGTCAATGTTGTTTTGACTTTTTAAAACATTTTTGGAGCTGGCCTAAATTATAGTGGGTATGTTCCACTAGTCCACGGGTTGAGCGGTGTAACATTCGTGCAAAAATCATGGTAAGATTTCTTACTATTGTGTCACTAGTCCATCTTTTTCATACATTCTTCTTAAGTAAACTACATTGGTAACTATGTTTCTACTATGCTCTTCAACAGAATCTCCCTAATGATGTTGTGGCTCCGCTAAAGTATGTGAAGATCAGATGAAAATTGTTAAAGTACGGTCAGGGACAGAGACTTTCGAATGTGCATTCCCAACTTCTCAAACAGTTGGAGGACTCGAAATCAGAGGATGGGAAACAATAGTGAATGAGTGCATGCTACAAATTGGAAACCGATGGATCTCTACGCTGCATAGTGGAGACGGAGGAGTTTTTCTGCTTGATGCTATTTTACCTAAGGGAGATGAGCAGGTCGCCGTAGTTGTCATGTGCTATAAAGTTATTTACCCACAATGATAACAATTAGCTAATAGTAGTTAACTTATGATGATCATTATGGTGAGACATTGTTATATCAGTACGATGATGATGAACTTTTATATGACTATAATGATGATGAGTTGTTATATCATTATGACGATGATGAGTTGTTAAATCATTGGGGTGGAAGAAGATTAAAGTGGATTGATGCAAGTACTAGTGCGGGTTCTATTGGGGAACGTTGCATGGAACAAAAAACTTCTACGAACACGCAAGATCTATCCATGGAGATGCATAGCTACGAGAGGGGGAGAGCATCTACATACCCTTGTAGATCACTAAGCGTAAGTGTTTATCACACGGTTCATGTAGTCGTACTCTTCGCGATCCGATCATGATCCAACCGATCTAGTGCCGAATGGACGGCACCTCTGAGTTTAGCACACATGCGGCTCGATGACGTCTCCTACTTCTTGATCCAGCAAGCGGGAGAGGAGAAGTAGATGGGATCACAACCAACACAACGGTGTGGTGGTGATGGTGGTGGTGTAGTACCGACAGCGCTTCGCTAAGCGTCGTCGGGACGAGGCAGTGGGACTACGGAGTAACGGGAGAGAGAGAGAGGGGCGCCAAGGGCTTGGTGTATCCTCTTGGGGCGCCCCTACCCTATATATAGGTGAAGGGGCGTGGGAAACAGCCCCTCCAAGCCCTAGGGCGCAGCTAAGGGGGAGACGACTTGGACTCCAAGTCCAATCATCTTCCTACTAGGACTCCTTCCTTTTTTGCCTTCCCTAGCCATATGGGCTTTTGAGGACTTGGTACGCCTAGCCCAATAAGGCCAGAGCACCTGCCCGCAGCCCATGCTAGCCCTTGGGTCGTGGTGAACCTACTTGGGGACTTCCGAACCCCTCCGGGATCCTTCGGAACCTTATGGAAGCTTCCCGGTACAATACTGAAAAAACTGCACCTTTTTCAGAACCCAAAATATGACTTCCCATATATAAATCTTTACCTCTCAACCATTCCGAGACTCCTCGTGACTTCCGGGATCTCATCCGAGACTGCGAACAATGTTTGGTTACCACTCATCAAATATCCCAATACTACTCTAGCGTCAACAAATGTTAAGCGTGCGACCCTACGGGTTCGGAAATTATGTAGTCATGACCGAGACACCTCTCCGGTTAATAACCAATAGTGGGACCTGGATGCCCATATTGATTCCTACATATTTTATGAAGATCTTTTATCGGTTGAACCTTTATGACAACATACGTAATTCCCTTTGTCTATCGGTATGATACTTGCCCGAGATTCGATTGTCGGTATCTCTGTACCTAGTTCAATCTCGTTACCGGCAAGTCTCTTTACTCGTTCTGTAATACATCATCACGCAACTAACTCCTTAGTCACATTGCTTGCAAGCTTCTTGTGATGTGTATTACTGAGAGGGCCCAGAGATACCTCTCAGATACACGGGGTGACAAATCCCAATCTCGATTCACACCAACTCAATAGACACCTTCGGAGATACCTGTAGAGCATCTTTATGATCACCCAGTTACTTTGTGATGTTTGATAGCACACAAAGTATTCCTCCGGTATCCGGGAGTTGCATAATCCACTAGTAGAAAACAGGCCATTCGAACCGGTTCGTGAGGGCCATTTGTCCTGGTTCCCGAACCGGGACTAAAAGGTCGTAACTAAAGCCCTACACCTTTAGTCCCGGTTCGGTCGGGAACCGGGACAGATGGGGCTCCACGTGGCTGGAGCGGCTTGCCCAAGCAGGGGGTGCCTTTTGTCCGGTTGGTGCCACCAACCGGGACCAAAAGGCTTCCACGCGTCAGCAATTTAGTGGTTGTGTTTTTTTTCTAAGGGGGGGGGGGGGTTGAGGGGTTTGGGGTTTTTTGTAGGGTTAATTCAGGGGTTTCATATTTGTGTTAGCTCGCTAATAGAGATGAGTGTCCTCTCTTATCTCTGTACTTGGTCGACGCTACATATAAACTTGACACACTAGGTAGTTAGTAAGCAAATGAAGGAAACCTTTAAGTACAGAAGATTGTCATGAACATATACACAGAGAGAAGTGATTGACCTCTCCTTCTCTGGTAGATTGGTAGAACAACAAGTTTTCGTATATCTATCCGATGCTACTGGATACAATATAAGATCTCTTACGTCCCCTAACATCTTAACTCAACTTCGACATGGTATTCTCCGTGTTTGTCAATGACGTGTTCAAGAAAGAATCCCGCCAATTCCTCTCGAATTGCTCGTATGCGATCTTGTGGTAGGAGTTCATCCCGCATCTGCCACATCTAATTTCAAGAAGGGGGTCAATACATATATATGAATGAAACTGAACACAAATGGTGGTAATAAAATAAAATTGTGGATATCATTACTTACACACTTCATATTGTTGTTTAGAGTAGCCCCACTCACAGGTGGTGTGGTGGATGAACTCGCAAATGTAGTATCCGCACAAATCATTCCTGGGTTCCTGCCACAACCACTTTACAAGAAATAGAGCTCAATCTAACTGATAAGAAAGCATGCTAAATGGTATTGATGAAACTAGCTAGAATCAATGGGAGATGCACGGAACTAGCTAGTAGCTACTACTTACTTTCGGGTGGTCAAATCGCAGTTGCGCTGGCAGTCCCGGAGCTTGTGCGGTGAACTTTTTCCAAACCCTGCGAGACAAAGAAAACAATTACTTGATATTAGGAAATGAACAAAGTTGCTGATATTCTGCGACAATGATCGATTGAACTTACTTCTCAAGCATTTTAGTCATGGTCGCATACTCCTCTGGATTTTTTTGTTTGGAGTCTATGACAGTTACTAGTCCCTGCTCAAGCTTAATCTCTAGCAGAATAAAGTGGAATCTGCGCATGCATGCATAACTCATCAATTACATTACTATAACCTCGAGTAATAAGGGAAACCGAATATGCACAAGACATTAACACTCACTTGTATTCATAAGGAAAGAGTATTGTAGCTTTGTTTTGATTTTGAAGTACTGATGCGAGCAACTTGGCCTCGGTTTGTCTGGCATCATGTTTAACACTCCATTCATCCATGAGATTTGTGTTAATGAACCCAATATCACCTACTTGTCTTTTGTTCAATTTGGCGATCTTCAATCTGCATAATATAGTGAGGACAATTATATATACATGCAATGAAAGAGCTGAGCTATATATAGAGACTTAACTAATTACAGAGAAGTAGTACTTATAGACAGTAGCAAGTGATGATTGTTTTATCGAGGGCTTATTGATTGAAAAACTGGAAGAACTTGTCATATGGAACTAACAACACATCAATTCCAATGAGGTCGTGCTCGTCTTTAACCGATAGCGACAAAGTATTTTTCCCAGACTTCCTGCAGATGTCCATGTACCAATCATGGAATCTTCGCATCATCGTTGTTAGGGAAGTACCAGGTCTGACGAGAGGCTTCCCGTGCTTGAATCTTAATGTGTCCACCTCCATTGTTTCAAACATTATTGCATCCTTGTCGGTCATGTAATCTCTAGGATTGGTATAACCGGGCAGCAACCCCGGAAGATTAGCGACGATATCGCTAGACACATTTAGCGGGGGGGGCACGATTGCTTCGCTTGTTCGCTGAGCTAGGGAATTTGTTTTCCTTTTCTTCGTTCTGCTAGCCTCCCGCCTCTGGCTGTACTGCTAGATGCCGGAGCAGCCGGAGCGGCTGTGGCTGTCTTCTTTCGTTGCTGAAGAGGTGGAGCAGCCGGAGGCGGACTGCTACGATGCACCAGAGAAGCCAGAGCAGCGGCATTTGTGTTCCGCCGTCGCTTACGAGGCGACGAAGGAGGAGGCGGGCTGCTCAAACGCGCCGGAGCAGGCATACAAGGAGGTGGAGTACTGCCGCCCTCACGCGCCGTAGCAGGAGGCGGGCTGCTCGGACGTGCTGGAGCAGGTGGAGAAAGATGTGGAGTACTGCCGCCCTCACGCGCTGGAGCAGGAGGCGGAGTGCCCTGATCACTCGCCGAAGGAGGAGGAGGAGGCGGAGTGCCTAGCTGACTAGCAGGAGTCGTGAAGTTCAAAACCTTGATGTGCTCCTTCCGCCATAGACACGGAGTATGCATAGCAAGATCCAGATGAGTCTCCCCATCACCTGTAGGGTGGTCAAGCTGGAGCTCCTCAAATCCCTCCGTTATATCATCCACCATCACAATGGCATAGCCTTGTGGAATCAAACTGCAGCGAACAGTTGCTCCGAGTGAAGGAGGGAACACAGAGCCGACAGCCGCCTTGACTTTGAGCTGAAGCCATTGCATCATAAGGTGGCACTGGTGTGAATCCGTGATATAATGCATGAGGTAGCTAGGACCCGTCAAGTTAGGATGCTGAACAAGGTGGGTGGAAGCCACGCTGCTTCTCTGCTGAGATGGCGTGGTAGCTTCTTGGTAAAAGTGCAACTATCCCCAGGTGGTTTTGGTAATTCCTAACAACATATAGCTCATTGAGCTAACACTATTTCAAGATAAATGTTTCAGGAAAAGCTCAATGAATGGCATGGCATGGATGAGAAAAGTGGACCCCTCAAAATGCTCAGGATAAAAGGATTGGCTCAAGCTCAAAGCTCAAGACTCTACATTTTATATTTTAGTGATCCAAGATCACATTGAGTCTATAGGAAAAGCCAATACTATCAAGGAGGGATGAGGTGTTGCTTAATGAGGTTCTTGCTCAAAGTGCTTAGTGATATGCTCCAAAACCCTCAACTACTTTCTCACATCCACATATGACCTAAACCAAAAGTCAAACTCGGCCCCACCAATTCTTTCTATCCGGCGCCACCGAGTTCAGATGTCATAGCCACCGCCACAAACCCTAGGCAAATCGGTCTCACCGATAGGGATCTCGGTCTCACCGAGATAGGATTGTAGTCTCTCTGTTTCCCTTCGTAACGTTTCGGTACCACCGAGATGAGCGATTGGTCCCACTGAGATTGCAATGTAAACTCTCTATTTCCCTTTCATAACATTTCGGTCTCACCAAAATGAGCGAACCGGTCCCACCGAGTTTACCTGACCAACTCTCTGGTTAGCTTATTACCAAAATTTGTCCCGCCGAGTTTGTGTAATCGGTCTCATCGAGATTACGTTGTGCCCTAACCCTAACCATATCGGTCCTACCGAGTTGCATGTCGGTCCCACCGAAAATCCTAACGGTCACTAGATTTGGTGAATCGGTCTGACCGAGTTTCTCAATTCGGTCCCACCGAGATTGGCAAGTTGTGTGTAACGATTAGTTTTTGTGTGGAGGCTATATATACCCCTCCACCTCCACTTCATTCGTGGAGAGAGCCATCAGAACGAACCTACACTTCCAACTTACATTTTCTGAGAGAGAACCACCTACTCATGTGTTGAGACCAAGATATTCCATTCCTACCATATGAATCTTGATATCTAGCCTTCCCCAAGTTGCTCTCCACTCAAATCTTCTTTCCACCAAATCCAAATCCTGTGAGAGAGAGTTGAGTGTTGGGGAGACTATCATTTGAAGCACAAGAGCAAGGAGTTCATCATCAACACATCATTTGTTACTTCTTGGAGAGTGGTGTCTCCTAGATTGGCTAGGTGTCACTCGGGAACCTCCGACAAGATTGTGGAGTTGAACCAAGGAGTTTGTAAGGGCAAGGAGATTGCCTACTTCTTGAAGATCTACCGCTAGTGAGGCAAGTCCTTCATGGGCGACGGCCATGGTGGGGTAGACAAGGTTGCTTCTTCGTCGACCCTCTTTGGGTGGAGCCCTCCGTGGACTCGCGCAGCCGTTACCCTTCATGGGTTGAAGTCTCCATCAACGTGGATGTACGATAGCACCACCTATCGGAACCACGACAAAAACATCCGTGTCTCCAATTGCGTTTGATTTCTCCAAACCATTCCCTCTACATTCTTGCAAGTTGCATACTTTACTTTCCGCTGCTCATATACTGTTTGCATGCTTTCTTGAATTGTGTTACGATGGCTTGACTTGTGATAAGATAGCTAAAATCTGCCAAGAACTAAAATTGGGAAAAGGATAGATTTTTATTTGGTCAAGTAGTCTAATCACCCCCCTCTAGACATACTTCCGACCCTACAAGTGGTATCAGAGCTTTGGTCTCCATTTGCTTTGATTTCTATAGCTTTTGGTGGTCATAGCCTTGGTTTCACAACCTAGGAGAGTATGACGTCTAGCGAGGGAAACTATCACCGTAGAGGTCCTTACTTTGATGGTACTAATTTTGCTAGTTGGAAGCATAAGATGAAAATGCATATTCTTGGACATAACACCGCCGTTTGGGCTATTGTGTGTATTGGCTTGCAAGGTGAATTCTTTGATGGGAGAGAACCGAACCGTGAAGCTAGCGCGGATGAGTTGAAGATGCTGCAATACAATGCTCAAGCTAAATTCTTTGATGGACGATTTCTTGACTTGTGATATGATAGCTAAAATCTGCCAAGAACTAAAATTGGGAAAATGATAGATTTTTATTTGGTCAAGTAGTCTAATCACCCACCTCTAGACATACTTCCGATCCTACACTGGGGTAGCATCTTGGGCAGGATCTCGCATCTGCTGGTTCTCAACATCTCGTCCCTCTAGCTTTCTTACCCTTGCCTTAAGCTCCTGCAGTTTGCTCAGCTCCACTTTCCTCCTCCTCTATTGGGTTTTGTAACCACCTGCGTCGGGAAACCCAACCTTCCATGCAATGGAGCCTGGCGTGCCTCATGTTCGTCCAGGGTGCTAAGGATTCCCGAGGGGCCTTGTGAGCTCGTCGTTCTCTCTATCGCGAACGGACTTCCCTTCCCGCACTTTGTTGATTGCTTTCCGAAGCTTCGTGATGGGTGTTGCACGTTGCTCGTCCATCCAGCAACACTTCCCTGTTTCAGGGTCCAATGTTCCACCAGCCCATAAGAACCAAGTCCTACAACGGTCTGGCCAGTGCAACATCTCTGGTTCGACCCCTTTAGCAATCAGGTCCTGCTCAGCCTTGTACCACAACGGCCGGGCTTTGAGGTAGCCGCCTAACCCCATGCGATGGTAATGCTCCTTCTTTGCAGCATTTATCTTGTTAGTCACTGAAATCTTCTTACTCCTCTCCGATGTCTTATTGGCCACAAATGCGGGCCAGTGATCTCTTATCTTCTCAAACCGGCCAATGAATTCTGGAGTCTTTTCTTGGTCGACATACGTTGTTTTCAACTCATTCTTCCACCTCCTGAATAGATCTTCCATCTTCTTGAGAGCATGGGACTTGATCAATGGCTCTATAACTGGATTCTCCGGATCCTCCTCATCTGGTAGGGTGAAATTTACCTTCAATGCTTTCCAAAGATCTTCTTTCTATCTATGTTCAACAAAAGAAACTTGAAGAAGCTCTTCCTTCTTAGGCTCATTCCATAGCTCGATGCTGATCGGGATCATGTCCCTAACAAAAATCCCGCACTGAGTAAAAAATGCTTCCTTGGTCCAGAGGGGTTTAATTGGTTGGCCATCGTGCACTATTTCTATGTGAACCTTTCATCCAAGCGCAACTTTTCCTTCGAGCCTCGTTTCTTTACTGAAGTATTGCTTGATCTGGAGGGCTATATAAATAAGAAAGAAGAGTTAATATATGTACATACCAAAACAATTAATGCATCAATTAGCTAGTACAACACGTGCTTAATATATATATATATATATATATATATATACCTCCCCGGACTTTGCAATAGCTGTTCCCGACTCTATTCGGTCACCGGAGCCGTCATCACGGTCGCCGGAGCCACCATCACAATCATGACCCTCCTCCATTATTGTTTGATCACTGTAGCCTGCTTCCTCTCCTTGCAGACCTTCTTCGATGTCATTGAGAAACGACAAGACTACATCACCTCCGCCATGGATTATGTCCTCCAATATCTCTTCTTGATCGAAGTCTCTTTGATGATCCATAGTTTCTGCAAATATTACAACATGGCAATTAATATACAAACATGAGATATGGATATATCGAAGTTATCGGGGAGGGGGTATATAGACCGCCTCTCTCTCATGATTATCCAATGTTTGTGTCAAAGGATTCAACAAAACCATGTCTTCATCATTAGGCGAAAGTAACATGTGCATGATGGTACGAAGCTCTCCAAAGTTGTTTTGGAACGGAGTCCCAGATAGGATAATTCGCTTTTTGGTACAAAGTGCAGCAAGAGCCTTCTGAATATCGCTATTCAGAAGGCCTTTGCTAAAATTCGTACCAAAAGGTGGATTATCCTATCCAAGACTCCATTCCAAACAAACTTTGGAGAAATGCGTACCATCATGCCCGGGTTACTTCCGGCTAATAATGAAGCCATGGATTTCTTCAACACTTTGACACTAGGCCACCCTCTCGACCCCTCAGCGATCCTCGACCCCTCGACCCTAGCTAGTTAGTTGACGACCCTCGACAGCTCGGCGATCCACAACCCTCTACCCTAGTTCCCCACCCTCGAACCCCTCATGTCACGTTTGTCTAGTGTCAAAGGATTCAACAAAACCATGTTTTCATCATTAGGCGAAAGTAACAGGCGCAGAATGGTACGAAGCTCTCCAAAGTTCTTTTGGAACGGAGTCCCATATAGGATAATTCGCTTTTTGGTACAAAGTACAACAAGAGCCTTCCGAATATCGCTATTTGGAAGGCCTCTGCTGAAATTCGTACCAAAAGGCGGATTATCCTATCCGGGACTCCATTCCAAAACAACTTTGGAGAAATGCATACCATCATGCCCTGGTTACTTCCGGCTAATGATGAAGCCATGGATTTCTTCAATACTTTGACACTAGGCCACCCTCTCGACCCCTCGGCGATCCTCGACCCCTTGACCCCTCGACGACCCTCGACTCTCGACCCTCGACCCCTTGGCGACCCCTCGACGACCCTCGACCTCTTGGTGATCCACGACCCTCTACCCTACTTCACGACCCTCGACCCCTCGGCGATCCTCGACACCCTTGTTCCCTATAAAAAGAAGAAGAAGAAGAAGAATAAAAAAGAGTAGAAGAAGAAAAAAAAAGAGTAGAAGAAGAAGAAGAAAAAATAGAAGAAGAAAAATAGGAGAAGAAGAAGGAAAAGAGGAGGAGAAGAAAATATTTCTATTTTTTCTTATTCTCCTCTATTCCTTCTTCTTCTCCTTTTTTCTTCTTCTACTTCCTCTTCTTATTTTTTTTCTCCTCTTCTTCTCCTTCTTCTTCTCCATCTTCCTTCTTCCTCTTTTATTCTTTTTCCTATGATCATCTATATACATCAACATATATGCAAAAAAACATCATACATATATCCATAGATCAACTTATACATGAAAATATATGAAAAAAAGCCACACATCCATGAAAAATAAGATCATACGGCGGCGGCGGCAGGGGGTAGGGCAGGGGCGCGGGGCGCTCACTATGGGTGGCGGTGGCGTCGAGGTGGCGAGGTCGGGGCAGCGGTGGCACGGGGCAGCGACGGCGGCAGGGCAGCGTGGTGACGTGATGGCGACGAATTGGGGTGGCGCGCGGCGACGGCGTCAGGGCGGCGCGGGGCGCAGGCGGCGACGGGGGCGGCGATGATGGGTGCGGGTGACGATGACATCAGCGATGGGCGCGGGCGACGGGGCAGAGGGCGGCGTCGGCGGCGGGAGAATGAGGAAATTGAAATGAAATTTTCACAAGTGCTGCTTATATAGACGAAGCATTGGTCCCGATTGGTGGCTAGAACCGGGACCAATGCCACCCTTTAGTCCCGGTTGGTGCTACCAACCGGGACTAAAGGTCTCTTTTCAGCAGCCCAAAGGGCGGGAAGCAGAGGCCATTGGTCCCGGTTGGTGGCATCAACCGGGACTAAAGGGTGGCATTGGTCCCGGTTCGTGGCACCAATCGGCACCAATGCCCCCCTTTAGTCCCGGTTGGTGCCACCAAACGGGACCAATGGCCTTGCACAGCGGCGTGGTGGTGGGAGTTTAGCCCCACCTTGCTAGTTGAGAGCGCCAACCACATGTTTATAAGCTCAGCTACCTCTTCCCTCTCGAACTCCTCTAAACTGCAGGCCTATGGGCCTAAACTGACACTGCTATGCCTGTGGGCCTGCTGGGCCTTTTGCGGACCTGAATCCTGGCCCAACTAGCTGGGTTTCTGGTCATATTGACGCCGTCGAGGCCCAGTAGGTGGCATTTTTTTCTAGTTTTTTGTTTTGTTCTTTGCATTTTTTATTTTCTATTGTTTTTTGATTTATTTTTTTAATTCTTTTTGCTTTTAGGTAATAAAAATTATAAACTTTCTGTTAGTGCCATTTGTTTTCCAATTTGAATAGTTTAAATTTGAATTTTTTAAAATTTGTGTGAATCACTAGTTTTTGAATAACTTTACTGTAAAGATAGATTTTTGAGTGATTTTTTCCTGCTATTTAATATTACTGTGTTTTATCATTATATTCAAAAACAGATTTTGTTATTTTAGTTTCTAACAAAAAAAATCTTTATGATAATTCTTTTTGCAATTGAAGTTTCTAACAAAAAAAATTCTTTATGAAAATATTTTTGTTTTAGTGTTTTGAACAGAAAATACTTTGATAATTTTGGTTGCATACATTTTATATAATTTTAGTTTCAATAATACTAGAGGTTTATAAAAGTTTTTTGAGTTGATTCCTTTTGCTATTGGAGTTTTATAAAAGCTTTTTAGTTGATTATTTTTGCTATTAAAGGATATTATAGTTTTGTTTTAGTATGGTATCATCATTTCACCCACATAGCAGGTGCTAAAAAGTTGAGAGGGTTACGACAAAAACTGGATGCACTTCGTGTGCGAAACAGACAATCTCTTTCGAAGTATCAGAGTTTCGGACGAAAACTCATCTGTTACAAAGGGATTCCATTTTTTCAAATGTAACAGCAGTGATATATTCTACATCAAAGGCATCATCATAATAGTTGTTGATAGAAAGTCTTTACTTTTTGTTCGCGTGTGTTCTTTGCTTATTGAGCCGTAACCATGAATAATTTTCATCGTTTAACAGGATGCTTGGGTCAGCCTTGACTTTGAAGGGCGGAATTTCAAGAAACATTTCATAATCTTCAGACAAGTCTGTCTTGCCCTCCAATCCCATGATGTCTCTTTTTCCTGAAAGAACTATGTGGCGCTTTGGCTCATCGTATGATGTATCCGCTTCCTTATTTTTTATTTTTCTCGGTTTGGTAGACATCCCCTTCACATAGAAAACCTGCGCCACATCATTGGCTAGGACAAATGGCTCGTCTGTGTACCCCAGATTGTTTAGATCCACTGATGTCATTCCGTATTGTGGGTCTACCTGCACCCCGCCTACTGACATATTGACCCATTTGCACTTAAACAAAGGGACCTTAATATCATTTCCATAGTCAAGTTCCCATATGTCCACTATGTAACCATAATATGTGTCCTTTCCCCTCTTGGTTGCTGCATCAAAGCGGACACCACTGTTTTGGTTGGTGCTCTTTTGATCTTAGGCGATCGTGTAAAATGTATTCCCATTTATCTCGTACCCTTTGTAGGTCATTACAGTCGAAGATGGTTCCCTTGCCAACGAGTACAGGTCATCAGAAACAGTTTCGTCACACCTGAGACATGTTTGGAACCAACTGCTAAAACTCCTGATGTGTTCAAATGTAATCCAGTCGTCACACTGGTCCACGTATTTGGGGCGCAGAATGTTTTTGTGTTCATCGACATACGGGGTCACCAAGGTAGAATTCTGTAGAACCGTGTAGTGTGCTTGAGACCAAGAATGCCCGTCCCTACATACTATTGAGTCCCCTCCTAGCGTGCCTTTTCCACCCAATCTCCCCTCATACCACGATTGAGGGAGACCTATCTTCTTAAGGTCAGGAATGAATTCAACACAAAACCCAATGACATCCTCTGTTTGATGGCCCATGGAGATGCTTCCTTCTGGCCTAGCGCGGTTAAGGACATATTTCTTTAGGACTCCCATGAACCTCTCAAAGGGGAACATATTGTGTAGAAACACAGGGCCCAGAACGACAATCTCGTCGACTAGATGAACTAGGACATGCGTCATGATATTGAAGAAGGATGGTGGGAACACTAGCTCGAAACTGACAAGACATTGCACCACATCACTCCTTAAACTTGGTAGGATTTCTGGATCGATCACCTTCTGAGAGATTGCAGTGAGGAATTAACATAGCTTCACAATGGCTAATCGAACGTTTTACGGTAGAAGGCCCCTCAATGCAACCGGAAGCAGTTACGTCGTAATCACGTGGCAGTCATGAGACTTTAAGTTCTGGAAC
The DNA here is from genome assembly GCF_018294505.1 of Triticum aestivum. Lineage (NCBI taxonomy): Eukaryota > Viridiplantae > Streptophyta > Magnoliopsida > Poales > Poaceae > Triticum > Triticum aestivum. The sequence continues at coordinate 571,051,810 of NC_057795.1, forward strand.
TTTTTCTCTGCCATATTTATTATTCCCTTTATATCCGACGAGTAGCCAGACGGGACCTTCATACTAAGCAGGTGTTCAAAGAAGATTTCCTTCTCTTCTTTGGTAAGAGCATAGCTAGCAGGACCTTCATACTTCTTTGGAGGCATGCCGTCTTTTTCGTGCAAACGTTGCAGGTCCTCTTGTGCCTCCGTTGTATCTTTTGTCTTCCCATACATGCCCAAGAAGCCTAGCAGGTTCACGCAAAGGTTCTTCGTCATGTGCATCACGTCGATTGAAGAGTGGAGCTCTAGGTCTTTCCAGTAGGGCGGGTCCCAAAATATAGATTTCTTCTACCACATGGGTGCATGTCCCGCAGCGTCACCCAGAACAGATAGTCCGCCGGGACCCTTTCTGAAGATTACTTTTAAATCATTGACCATAGCAAGTACGTGATCACTGGTACGCATGGCGGGCTTCTTCCAATGATCTGCCTCGCCTTTGAAGTGATGGCCTTTCTTTCGACATTGATGGTTGGTCAGAAGGAATCGATGATGCCCCAGGTAAACATTCTTCCTGCATTTGTCTAGGTATATACTTTTGGTGTCATCTAAACAGTGCGTGCATGCGTGGTATCCCTTGTTTGTCTGTTCTGAAAGGTTACTAACAGCAGGCCAATCATTGATGGTGACAAACAGCAACACATACAGGTCAAATTCCTCCTGTTTATGCTCATCCCACACATGTACACCTTTTGCAATCCACAGCTGTAAAAGTTCTTCAACCAGTGGCCTTAGGTACACATCAATGTCGTTGTCGGGTTGCTTAGGGCCTTGGATGAGAACTAGCATCATAATGAACTTCCGCTTCATGCACAGCCAAGGAGGAAGGTTATAGATACATAGAGTCACGGGCCAGGTGCTGTGATTGCTACTCTGCTCCCCGAAAGGATTAATGCCATCCGCGCTTAAACCAAACCATACGTTCCTTGCGTCACCTGCAAACTCCTCCCAGTACTTTCTCTCGATTTTTCTCCACCGCGACCTATCAGCGGGTGCTCTCAGCTTCTCGTCTTTCTTACGGGCAACTCTTTGTTTCTGAACATGTGTTTCAACCGTGGTATTATAGGAGCATACCACATCACCTCGGCAGGAATCCTCTTTCGGGGGCGCTCGCCGTCAACATCACCAGGGTCATCTCGTCTAATCTTATACCGCAATGCACCACATACTGGGCATGTGTTCAAGTCCTCGTACGCACCACGGTACAGGATGCAGTCATTAGGGCATGCATGTATCTTCTGCACCTCCAATCCTAGAGGGCAAACAACCTTCTTTGCTGCATACGTACTGTCGGGCAATTCATTATCCTTTGGAAGCTTCATCTTCAATATTTTCAGTAGCTTCTCAAATCCTTTGCCAGACACACCATTCTCTGCCTTCCACTGCAGCAATTCCAGTACGGGACTGAGCTTTGTGTTGCCATCTTCGCAATTGGGGCACAAACCTTTTTTGTGATCCTCTAGCATGCGATCGAACTTCACCTTCTCCTTTTCACTTTCGCACTGACTCCTTGCATCAACATTGACCCGGCGGAAATCATCATCGGGCACATCGTCTGGTTCCTCTTGATCTTCAATAGCTTCCCCCGTTGCAGCATCACCGTATTCAGTGGGCACATAGTTGTCATCGTACTCTTCTTCTTCGTTATCTTCCATCATAACCCCAATTTCTCCGTGCTTGGTCCAAACATTATAGTGTGGCATGAAACCCTTCTCAAGCAGGTGGATGTGAAGGGTTTTCCGGTTAGAGTAAGACTTTGTAATCTCATAGATAGGGCATGGACAACACATAAAACAATTATGCTTGTTTGCCTCAGCCACTTCGAGAAAATCATGCACGCCCTTAATGTACTCGGAGGTGTGTCTGTCACCGTACATCCATTGCCAGTTCATCTGCGTGCATTATATATAGTTAAGTGTGTCAAAAACCATTACAGAACATCATGAATAGATAATTAAGTGACCAAATTAATACAAGTTGATCATCACATTAAAACCAAAGTACATACATAGTTCTCATCTAACAACATATAGCTCTCAAGAGCATCTAATTAATTAAACCATACATTGAAACTATGTAAAACATTTCAATGCGAAAACAAATGCGATTATAATCAGAACCAAGGTAGCAATTGATCCTACGACATAATGATACCAAGCCTCGGTATGAATGACATATTTTCTAATATTTCTAATCTTCAAGCGCATTGCATCCATCTTGATCTTGTGATCATCGACGACATCTGCAACATGCAACTCCAATATCATCTTCTCCTCCTCAATTTTTTTTATTTTTTCCTTCAACAAATTGTTTTCTTCTTCAACTAAATTTAACCTCTCGACAATAGGGTCGGTTGGAATTTCCGGTTCACATACCTCCTAGATAAATGAAATCTATGTCACGTTGGTCGGCATAATTGTCATAAACAATAAATGAACCAAATAGTTATAAAGATAATATATACCACATCCGAATCATAGACAGGACGAGGGCCGACAGGGGCGGATACCAAAACCATCGCACTAAATAATAAGAAGCAATAATAAAAGTAAGAAAATTATACAACTATCTATATAAACATACAAGTAAGAATTTTTCCTTTCAGAAAAGAAGATAAGAACAAGAGGCTCACCACGGTGGTGCTGGCGACGAGATCGGCGCGGGCGATCGACGGCGGTGAAGACGGGGACGGGACGTGACAGATCACTAAACCTAAACAAATATTGAGGAAAATGGAGCTTGGAGGTCGAGCTTGGAGAGGAGAAAGCTTAAGTACTGTGGCTCGGGCATTCCATCGAACACCTAGTGTTCATAGGAGGTGAGCTAGAGCACCACAAAGCTCTCCAACGACCGGCCAGAAAAACAAAGCCATGGAGTGCTCTACTCGCGGGCGAGGGGTATATATAGGCAACTCATTGGTCCCGGTTCGTGGCATGAACCTGGACTAAAGGCCACCCTTTGTTCCCGTTCAAGCCGCCAACCAGTATCACTGATGGTGGAGGACCATTGGTCCCGGTTTGTCCCATCAACCGGGACCAAAGGGTCCAGACGAACCGGGACCAATGCCCCCATGAGGCCCGGGCCCGGTAGGCCCCCTGGCCTCACGAACCGGAACCAATGGGCACATGGGTCCCGGTTCATGACTGAACCGGAACTAATGGGCTGACCTCGCCCGAACGTATACCCTGTTTTCTAATAGTGATCTCATGGTTGAAGGAACATGCATTTGACATTAAAAAAGCAGTAGCAATAAACTAAACGATCATATGCTATGCTAACGGTTGGGTCTTTTCCATCACATCATTCTCCTAATGATGTGACCTAGTTATCAAATGACAACTCATGTCTATGGTTAGGAAACATTAACCATCTTTGATCAACGAGCTAGTCTAGTTGAGGTTCCCAAGGGACATGGTATTTATTTATGTACCCACACATGTATTTAAGTTTCCGGTCAATACAATTCTAGCATTAATAATAAACCTTTATCATGATTAAGGAAATATAATAATAATCATTTTATCATTGCCTCTAGGGTATATTTTCATCAAGTTCTACCCCATGTTATTTAGTAGCAGCGCGGGTTCTACCCCACGCTGCTTCTAACACAAGTATTAGTAGCGCAGGGTCAAGCCTACGCTGCCACTAACAAGTTAGCTATAGTGACCTAGCAGTAGCGCGGGCCCGCACTACTGCTAGGCTATTACCCCGCGCTACTACTGGGGTTTTTCCTAATAGTTGAAGGTGCACTTTGTCCTAGACAGCTTAGCGTGGGTAACAAGGAAAGGAAGGTTATCCAACAACCGATGGGAATGCTAACGTGGAAGCAATCTGGACGGTTTTTCTTTTTCAAATTCTTTTGGCCTTATTTGATCAAATAGACAAGTTCATGGATAAATTGACCAGTTCCCGAGTTCTTTTCTTAAGATGTGCAACTACTTTGAGTTGATGGACTAACGGCTCACTTTAGCCAAAATTTTAATAATCTCTCTATTTTTCTTATATGTTATGCTTTTGGTATATACTCCCTCTATTCCCAAATATAAGTCTTTTTAGAGATTCCAATAAGTGACAATATACGGAGCAAAATGAATGAATATACATTCTAAAATATGTCTACATACATATTTATGTTGTAGTCCATTTGAAATGTCTAAAAAGACTTACATTTAGGAACGGATGGAGTAATACATAAATTTAAACACGAATATGTGCCTTTTGCCATGTAGGAACACCTCCAGATATATGTCTATATTTGTCAGACCATGAAACCCGACAGGTAGGCCATCCTAGTCAGTTTTGGAGGAAATGCTTAGATGAGATATATTGTAGCAGCTTGTTTCATAAATTTAGTGTATTGGAGAAAAAACTGTATTTTCTCTCAACAATCCCATATTTAGCTTTTTTTCAAGCCCTGATGTAGGCCAAGCGGTTGGAAATGCTCAGAGCAGAGCAAGAAAAAGGCGTGACAAGTGAGAGAAAAGAAGGCAAGAAATTAATAGGTAAGATCACTAAATAGACGTTAGGTAGGCACATATTCACACCCCCGTATACATGCCTATAAAAACCACGTCGACTTATGTGTGTGTAGGGGAACCAACGCTGGATATGCAGTGTTTGTTTTGGGGAGGTTGGAGAGCAGAGCAAATGAGCGTGCAGAGTGACACCGAGAATTCATTGTTTTTGAGAATTCAATTCCACAATAAAATCTTATGGGAGTAGGAGGCATTGGAAACTTGAATAGCAAAAGTACGGTCATGTTAAGCGGGGACTACTTTCTCTCTTCTGCTGCTGCCAGTGATCTCGACACAGGAGGGTCATCTAGTACGACCGTGCTCTAGAGCTTAGGCTCCAAGAAGGCAAACGCAAGGCTGCAGCTCGCTTATGTTATCCTGTAACCCTCTGTTGGAGCAAGCCCTGGATCAACACACGCACACGGGGTGGACACACACACGAGACGAGCTGAAGAAGAAAGAAGAACTGCACGAACGCAGTGAGCGGAGAGATTTTTGCGACGCGCTTAACATGTGTCTTTTCTGTTTCCTTCCTTTATTCTCAAGCGTAACAATCTCTCAGCATGTACTGCCCACGATCCGTTTTACCCGCGCCATCCCACGGACAGAGTCGTGGCCAGTACACCCACGATTACAACAGCAAAGAGAGCTACGACTAAGTCTGAAGAAAAGAGTAGCCTGACACTAACCTGTCTAAACTGAACCTGACCGTGTACACTGCACGTTTCAGGATTATTCAGAAAAATAACTTACTGAAAATTGAACAGGTGCAACTAGATTAACATGACATTTCACCTCCTTAAGCTTGTTGTACCAGCTTGACACTTTGTAACCCAATCTTCTCCTTTATTTTCTGAAACCGAAACCTTGGAAGAGGCTTGGTCAGAATATCAACATGTTGATCTTCAGTTCTGACATGCTCCATTCCAATTCTCCCTTCTTCGACACAATCTCTCACGAAGTGATATTGAATATCAATATGTTTGCTTCTCTCATGAAACACCTGATTCTTGCATAGAGCAATCGCTGACTGATTGTCCACTCTTAAGGCCAACTTGTCCGGCTCTCGACCAAGTATTTCTCCTAGGAGCCGACCCAACCAGATTGCTTGACAAGCAGCTGATGCAGCTGCTACATATTCAGCCTCACAGGAGGATTGAGCGACAATTTTCTGCTTTTGTGATGTCCAAGTAATCGGGCAGCCACCATAGTAAAACAGAACACCTGAAATACTCTTGCGATCATCAATGTCTCCTGCATGATCACTGTCGCTGTATCCTACCAGCTGAGGCGCATACTCTCTGGATTTGTTATAGACACATCCAAGGTTGACTGTTCCTTTTACTTACCTCAAAATGTGTTTCACTGCAACCAAGTGCTCTTTTGTGGGCTTCTCCATAAATCTGCCGACAAAACCCACTGCAAAACTGAGATCAGGACGTGTGTGAAGCAAGTATCTCAAACTCCCCACTAAACTCCTGTATTGAGTGGCATCAATTTCTTCAGCCTGACTGTTCTTGCTGAGTTTCAGCCTGGGTTCCAGGGGGGTTTGGGCTGAATTACAGTTTGACATCTCCATTTTCTCAAGGATCCGAGCAGCATAACCTGATTGGCACAAAACAATTCCTTCTTCTGACTGCTTAACCTCAATACCCAGGTAATAACTTAGTAGACCCAAGTCACTCATGCTGAACTTGGACGTCATCTGCTCCTTGAACTCTTTGATGGCACGGTCACTACTGCCTGTGATAACCAAATCATCAACATAAACACCCACTATCAGTACTGACTCAGCTGCTCTTTTCCTGTACAGACCCGACTCCAAAGGGCATTTTTCAAAGCCAAACTCAGTAAGAGTAGAATCCAACTTAGAATGCCATGCCCTTGGAGCTTGTCGAAGGCTGTAGAGTGCCTTCTTCAGCCTGTACACCTTGCTGTCCCAGCCAGCGATCTCAAACCCCGGCGGTTGGCTCACATAGACTTCTTCATTCAGATCGCCGTTGAGAAACGCTGATTTCACATCCATGTGATGCATTTTCCAACCGAATTGTGCAGCAAGTGCCACTAGTAGTCTGACAGATTCCAAGCGCGCAACAGGAGCAAAAACTTCCTCAAAATCGATCCCTTCATGCTGTACATACCCTTTAGCTACTAGCCTCGCCTTGTGTTTGACTACAACTCCGTTGGGATCCTTCTTTCGCTTATAAACCGACTTCAGACCAATGGGCTTGCATCCCTTTGGCAGATCACAAAGGTGCCATGTACTGTTTGCCTCTATGGAGCTCAATTCATCTTGCATAGCTCTCTGCCAACACGACTCTTTCATTGCCTCAAGGTGATTGGCAGGTTCTTCCATACCAAACAAACAGAGGCTTGAGTAGGCTGCCTTTACCTCTGTTGTTTCCTCATAGACATCCTCCAAAAGGCGCTTGCCTTGTGGCCCCTGTGAAGGCTCGGTGTACGGGGTGTTAGGAGAACCAGGAGCATAAGCAGGGGACACCGGAGAGGCTTCTAGGTCCAGCGGGATTGCAGCCCCATCGTTGGCACGTCTTGTTCTATGACCCTGCCGAGGCGCTGCTATGGTAGGAGTTCTGCTTGGTGAATCTGCTGCCACGACAACGTCTTCTGCTACCTCTCCTCCATCACAAACTGACTGTTCTGGGTAGCTGACAACAAATGAACTTCCATCGTTGCTTCCCACTGATCCCGATAGGCTCCAATCCCAACACATATCTTCCTCAAACACTGCATCTCGTGATACAACAAGTTTTTTACTTTCCGGGTCATACATGCGATAAGCCTTGGAGCCAGTTTCTTAACCAATGAAGACCATTTGTGAGCTTCTGTCAGAGAGTTTTGACACACCGGGCCCAACCTTTTTCACATGAGCAACACAACCAAAAGTGCGAAGATGTTGGACTGACGGCTTGTTAGACTGTATAGCTTCTGTATATGTGTACGTATATGAATACGTACGATGTAACGCTGTACCCCTTTGTTATATATATATGAGATAGGCCACCCCTAGAGGGTTGAGCCAGTTCCCTAAACCTATTGTCTTACATGGTATCAAACTAGGTCTACGCTTCCGCTACACCCCAAGCCGCCGCCGCCCCACGTCGCGCCGTCGCCATCTTCGATCGCGCCGCCGCCACCATGTCGGGATCCGCCGCCTCGGGCTCCTCCACGGCCAGCTACCTGCCGGCCTCCCTGGCGGCCCTCCTCTCCCGGCCCCTCGACTCCGCCGCGGCTGCTTCACTCCCGAGCGGGACGAGGAGCGTCGGCTCCTTCTTCTCCTCGTCGCCAGGAACCACGCTGGTGGTCCGCACTTCCAGCGCCACGACGGACGACTCCCTGCCTGCCTTCGCCAGCGCCAACGCTGCTGCCCCGATGGAGGCCTCTGCCTCGGCCCTGATGGCCGGTCTCGCCGCGTCGGGCGCGGCTCCTGCGCCATCGATCTCCGCGGCTGTGCCTGTCGCTACTGCCCCTATGGCGCCTTTGCCTCCGGCAGTCTCCACGGGTTCTCTACCGCCGCCGCCGTTTCACTTTGGAAACCTTATCACCATCAAGTTGTCGGCGGACAACTACATCTTCTGGCGTGCGCAGGTCCTCCCGCTTCTTGGGAGTCATTACCTGCTTGGCTACGTCGACGGTTCTCTCCCCTGTCCTCCTGCGCTTATTGACAGCGTGCACGGCCCGGTCTACAATCCGGCGCACCGTGTTTGGATGGGGCAGGACCAAGCGAACCTCTCCTCCATCCAGGGGTCGCTCACTCCGGCCGTTGCCGGTCTTGTTGTCTTCGCCAAGACGTCTCATGAGGCTTGGACCATCCTTGAGAGCTCCTTTGCAGCACAGTCGCAGGCTCGTGTCTCTTCGCTCCGTCGTCAACTTGGGGAGTGTCAGAAACTTGACTCCACTGCCACCGAGTTCTACAACAAGGTCAAGGGCCTCGCCGACACGCTGGCTTCTATTGGACAGCCCCTTACTGACTCCGAGTTCAACTCGTTTATTGTCAATGGTCTTGATGAGGAGTATGATGCCTTAGTCGAGATCATTAACGAGCGGGGCAACTCCACACCCATGATGGCGCACGAGGTCTTTTCCCATCTCCTTCTCACTGAGCAACGGGTTGAGACGCGTCGCTCCAGGAGCAGCGGCTCCCTCTCGGCCAACACCGCCACGAAAGGTGGCCGCGCATCTTCATCATCTCGGGCCCCCTCGGGGCTGCCACCACCGCCCACTTCGGCCCCCCCTCCTACTGCAACATTACCGGGGGCTGGCGGTCCTCGTGTGTGTCAGCTTTGTGGTCGTGATGGACACTGGGCCTCTAAGTGTCACAAGCGCTTTCAGAAGAGTTTTCTGGGCCTCGGCAATGATGGCAAGGACACACCCAACTTTGCGCGCCAAGTGGCCATGGCAGAAAAACCGACGGCCACAAAGCAGCAAGGGCACACTCAGTCCTACTCTGTTGATCCTCACTGGTATATGGACTCCGGGGCAACGGAGCATCTGACGAGTGAGATGGGCAAGCTCCATACTCGCGAACCCTACCATGGCTCCGACAAAATCCACACCGCCAATGGAGCAGGTATGCATATATCTCATATTGGTCAAGCATCTATTCTTACTAGGCATGCAAATAGGAGTCTTCAGCTTCGTAATGTGCTTAGAGTTCCCTCTGTGACACGTAATCTTCTTTCTGTTCCTAAACTCACACGTGATAATAATGTGCTTTGTGAATTTCATCCTTTTGATCTTTTTATTAAGGATCGGGGCACGAGGGACATTCTTCTTAGCGGGCGGTTGTGCCAGGGCCTCTATCGTTTGGAGCATCCTGGTGTCGCTCGCGTGTTCAGTGGAGTTCGGGTATCTCCGTCACAGTGGCATGCTCGTCTTGGTCACCCGGCCACACCTATCGTTCGTCATGTTTTGCGTCGTCATGAGCTTCCTAGCATGTCTAGTAATAAAGATGTAGCAGTGTGTGATGCTTGTCAGCAAGGGAAAAGTCATCAACTTCCTTTTTCAGAGTCCAGTCGTGAGGTTAAACATCCTTTAGAACTTGTTTTCTCTGATGTATGGGGTCCTGCTCAGACTTCTGTCAGTGGTCACAATTATTATATCAGTTTCGTTGATGCTTATAGTCGCTTTACCTGGCTTTACCTTATTAAACGCAAATCTGATGTGTTTGACATTGTTGTTCAGTTCCAAAAACATGTTGAACGCCTTCTCAAGCACAAAATTGTTCATGTCCAGTCGGACTGGGGGGGTGAGTATCGCAACCTCAACTCCTTCTTTCAGTCGCTTGGGATCGCTCACCGTTTAGCATGTCCACATACACATCAACAGAACGGTTCTGTGGAACGTAAGCATCGTCACATTGTTGAAACTGGTCTTACTCTTTTGGCCCATGCATCGGTTCCGTTTCGGTTCTGGAGTGATGCCCTTACCACTGCATGTTTTCTCATAAACCGCACTCCCACTCGTGTTTTGAATATGAAGACTCCACTCGAAGTTCTCCTTAACGAACAACCTGATTATACCTTCTTTAAGGTTTTTGGGTGTGCTTGTTGGCCACATCTCTGTCCTTATAACAAACGCAAGCTTGAGTTTCGTTCCAAGAAGTGTGTTTTTCTTGGTTATAGCTCTCTTCATAAAGGTTACAAATGTCTTCATGTTCCCACAAATCGTGTCTACATATCTCGGGATGTTGTGTTTGATGAGCAAGTCTTTCCTTTTGCGAAGCTTCCTATGTCCACTGCTGAACCATTGCCTTTGCATTCATCCTCCGTTGCATCTGACCAATTTGATGATATTGCATACTCTCCTATTTTGCTGCCTAACCATGGTGCAGGCGCTGGACGTGGGGCTCGGTTGGAGATTTTGGAGGAGCCATCGTCTCCTCCTGATGATCGTGAGGTGTCCCTGCATGGCCTCGACGATCGTGCTCATGCACATCGGGCCGAACCTCCGCCTACGCTGACTGCTTCAGCGCCCCCGGCCTCTGGACCGGCGCCCTTGATCACCGGGCCATCTTCGTCGCCCATGGGCCCGGAGTCAGTTTCTGCGCCGGCCTCGTTGTTTCGCCAGGAGGTTTCGTCGTCTCGGCCTATCACCACGTCTGCTGAGCCGGCCTCGCCGCTTCGCCAGGAGGCCTCACCGTTCTCTCGGCCCACCATCACGCCGACCTCGTCACCCACTCGGTCTGGTGCGGCTGGGCCGTGCTCGCCTGGCCTGAGCTCACCTGCCCCTGGAGTCCAATCGCCATTGCTCCTTGAGGCATCCCCATCGGTGGTCGAGGCCTCTCCATCATCGTCATCGCCTGCTTCGCCGTCTGTACACTCTGAGGCGTCGCCATCACCGCCACCTGTGCCTCCTGTGGCTCCTCAACGACCACATACACGGAGTCGCAGTGGAGTATTTCAGCCGAAACAGCGTACTGATGGTACGGTTGCCTGGTTGGCTGCATGCCTGGCTGCCATCCGTGCGGATCCTACCTCTGAGCCTCGTACGTATCAAGCTGCTCTCAGCATACCTCATTGGCGAGAGGCTATGGAACAGGAGTATCATGCTCTTCTTCGTAACAAGACATGGACCCTTGTTCCTCCACCACCCCGAGTTAATGTCATCGATTCCAAATGGGTTTTCAAAGTGAAGAAGCATTCTGATGGTTCTATTGAGCGCTACAAGGCGCGGCTGGTTGCTCGAGGATTTCGGCAGCGTTATGGTCTTGATTATGATGACACCTTCAGCCCAGTTGTTAAACCGACTACCATCAGGCTTCTTCTCTCTCTTGCAGTTACTCGGGGATGGTTTCTTCGTCAGCTTGATGTGCAGAATGCTTTTCTGCATGGTGTCCTGGAGGAGGAGGTCTATATGCGGCAGCCACCAGGGTTCTCTGATCCTGATCGTCCTGATTATCTGTGTCGTCTTACGAAAGCACTCTATGGTCTGAAGCAGGCTCCCCGTGCTTGGCATGCTCGTCTTGCGACAGCTCTCCGTGCTCATGGTTTTGCATCCTCGGCTGCTGACTCTTCGTTATTTCTTCTCCAACGGCCCCAAGTTATCATGTATCTGCTGGTCTATGTGGATGATATTATACTTGTCAGTTCTTCTCAGTCGGCTGCTTCTGCTCTTGTTCGGTCCCTTGGTGCTGATTTTGCAGTCAAAGATCTTGGGAAGCTTCACTACTTTCTTGGTGTGGAAGTCGCTTCTCTCTCTGATGGTCTTGTTATGACACAAAAGAAGTACTGTTTGGACTTGCTGCAGCGAGCTGGAATGCTTAAGTGCAAACCAACTACTACACCTATGTCTGCTACTGACAGGATTACTGCTATAGATGGTGAGCTCCTTCCCTCTGCTGATGCGACACAGTACAGAAGTATTGTTGGTGGGTTGCAGTACTTGACGATCACCCGTCCAGATATTTCATTTGCTGTCAACAGAGTATGTCAGTATCTCCATGCACCACGTGATGCTCATTGGTCTGCAGTTAAGCGCATCTTGCGTTACATTCGTTTCACATTGTCCTATGGATTACACATTCGGCCGAATCCCTCTGGGATCATTTCAGCATATTCTGATGCGGATTGGGCTGGCAGTCCGGATGACAGGCGATCCACGGGGGGCTATGCTGTGTTCTTTGGCTCTACTTTGATTGCCTGGAGTGCTCGGAAACAAGCTACTGTTTCACGTAGCAGTACTGAAGCTGAGTATAAGGCTGTGGCTAATGCAACTGCAGAGATTATCTGGGTGCAGTCTTTACTTCAGGAGTTGGGTATATCTCAATCACAGTCTCCTATTCTTTGGTGTGATAACATCGGTGCTACATTCCTATCTGCTAATCCAGTATTTCATGCCCGAACGAAACACATCGAAGTGGACTATCATTTTGTACGAGAACGGGTATCTCAGAAGCAACTACAGATCAAGTTCATCTCCTCCAAAGATCAACTTGCAGACATCTTCACCAAGCCGTTACCTCTTCCACAGTTTGAGCATTGTCGGCGCAATCTTACCCTTCTAGATTCTTTAGGAAGTGGCTAAGATTGAGGGAGGATGTTAGACTGTATAGCTCCTGTATATGTGTACGTATATGAATACGTACGATGTAACGTTGTACCCCCTTGTTATATATATATGAGATAGGCCACCCCTAGAGGGTTGAGCCAGTTCCCTAAACCTATTGTCTTACACGGCTTTCTCTCATGCCATGCCTCATACAATGTTTTGCCCTTGACACTCTTTGTCAACGATCTGTTCAGCAAATACACGGCAGTGGTCACTGCTTCACCCCAAAACCGAGCTGGCACCCCCATGCTTTTCAGCAGACTGCGCGCCATGCCCACCACGGTTTGGTTTCTCCTTTCAACCACACCATTCTGTTGTGGGCTATACGGTGACGTACAAAAATGCTTGATTCCATGCTGCTCACAGTGCTCTATAAATTCTCTTGAGGTAAACTCACCCCCTTGGTCTGTTCTAATTGCCTTCAACTGATGCCCACTTTCAACTTCAGCTGCCTTGTGTATTTTCTGCAGTACATTGAGAGCTTCATCTTTGCTCCGCAACAGAGTAATCCACATGAACCGAGAGTGGTCATCCACTACCAGAAGAAAGTATCTCTTTCCACCAGGCGTTTCAGGTGTTATAGGCCCACACAAGTCTGCATGAATGAGCTGAAGTTGCTCCGTTGCACGGTAAGTGGCCTGAACCGGGAATGGGAAGGGTCTCTGCTTAGCAATCATACACCCATCGCAGATCTTATCTACCTCGTCCAGGTACGGCATACCATCTACCACACCCTCTGCTGCAAGTGCTCGGAGTGACCTAAAGTTCACATGTCCATTCCTCATATGCCACAACCATGATTGCTCCTTAGCATGCGCCAACAGACACACAGGTTCTGACGGCTGGATGTTCAGGATATACATCCTATTCTTGCTTCTCTTGACTCTGGCCAACACATTTCTCTGCTTGTCCCATACAGTCATCAGTCCATTTTCACTAACATACTTGCAGCCATTTTCATCTAATTGACCCAAGCTGATAATATTGCTCTTCAGCCGAGGTATATAGTACACCTCTGTCAGCACTCTATGCTCCCCGGTGTGACACTGCATCAGTACAGAGCCACGCCCACAGATATCCACGGCTGTGCCATCACCAAATCTAACCTTGCCTTTTACCGTTTCATCAAGTTCTACAAACTTCTCTTGGCACCCGGTCATATGGTTGCTAGCTCCGGTATCTAAATACCATGAGACATCCTGCCTTCCGCTCAACTTGGGCTGCAAATTTTCTTCATTCAGGTACACATGTTCAGAGGTGACGGGGTCCGGAGGCATCAATTCACATGTCTCAAGCATAAGAAGTCCAGGGGCGTCATCCTCTTCTGCTTGTGCAAAGTTTGCCTGCTGGCCCTTCGGCTCAGGGCAGTCAGACTGATTTTTTTTTTGATAAAAGGCGATTTTATTATCTCAAATGTAGCATCAACCGGATACAAAACATTATGAGTAACACCCGACCTCTGCATAATTAGGATGCACACAACCAAACACCAAAGTCTAACACTAGAAAAAGTAAGAAAACCGACAAAACGGCAACAATAGAGTCCTATGGACCGACACTTTGCCTATGTCGAACTCGGCGGTGGATCGATCCGGAGGTTATGCTGCCACCCATGTTGGGAAAAAACCTCCATAGCCGCCTGCTCCAACCGCGTACACACCACCTTGAACAGCGGTTGGTGCTCCGCCTGTTGTAGCGTAGACCACGTATGAAGAGAGTGCGTACAACGGAAAATAACCTGCAGAGGAGAAGCATTTTTGTCATTAAAAATCAAATCATTTCTACATAGCCAGCGACCATAGTAAGGCATATGCCCCCACCCTTATTAGCATTTTGAAACTATTTGAAATTCCGTCCAACCAATGACCAAATATATTGGCAATACTCGCTGACGGATACAAATTTGACGCTATTTGGATGACTGATCATGTAGAACGTGCAAACTTGCATTGGAAAAAGATATGTTTGACTGTCTCGTCATGAGCACAAAAGCAACATTTCTTACTTCCTGCGAAGGAAAGCCTGCTGGCTCCGATACTGTCTTGCCCAGCGACCGGATTTCTCCGACGAGTGTCATCAGTTTCTGCGCAAACGCACTGACGGCACTTTTATTTATACTGTCTCAACATTTTCTTTTTTGAAGGAAAGCCTGCTGGCACTTTTATTTATAACGTGGCAATGTTACATCAAGAAGTACAAGTGGTAATAAGAAATTAGGAGTAACATCTAACCAAGCACAACTAGTCTTAGACTCGAAACAAGTCCTAGCCAGAAAGTGTGCCAACCTGTTTGCTTCCCTGGGACAGTGATTGAAAGACAAAATTGTATTCTTTCTTTCTTGCCTTTTCCATATAGACGGAGGGACGCTTCCTGTCATTGCACATGACATGTGGGCCTATGTGGACTCCTCTCGCCTTATAGCATCTCCACTCGTTATTTTCGCTGTGGGAGCGGTCGGGTTCCCACTTGCCGCCCCAAGTTGGCCACCAGATGCCTTTTTTAGAAAGAAAAAGTTTGGTTAAAATTTAAAGAATTTGGACAAAATTTGGACGAATTTCATTCATATTTTGTACATAATTTAGAAGACATAACTTAAGACCTAACTTAAAACCTAAACTACGCCGCCGCTCGCCACCGTCGCCGCCATCCCGAGCCTTCTATATGCCAAAGAGCTTGTAGAAGGCCGTGTTGTCGCCGTCGTCCTTGCTGCAGCCCTGCGCTGGGTCGCCTTGGCGGACGGGGTTGGTGGGCGGCGGTGCCTCGTCGTCCCTGTCCTCGAGGACTATGACGCCGCCCTCGCCGCGGAGCGGCGATCTCCTCGAGGGTGCGGCGCTGGCGCTCCAGCTCCAGCTAGACGTACTAGTCACGCCCATTTGAGGGCGGCCTCCTCGTCGGCGGCCATGTCATCGTGCTCCTTGACGGCGACGAGCCCCAGCTCGGCCTTCACGGCGACGAGCCCTGGATGAAAATCTTGATCTTTGGATCGAATGGTGGCGGCGCATCAGTGTCGTGTCCTTCCTGAAGGCATCGTCTTAGAGCTCACGGTTTTATGGCCTCTCAACTTCACCTTTTCACGGGATCTCTACCGGAAAGGACTCCGGCGGCTCCGTAGTGTTGCTTACTGTCATTTTGTACCGTACTTCGAGTCGCTCGGTGTGTTGTTGGTGTGGCCCTTTGGCACCTTTGTATCTAGCTTTGGTGCATGTGGGTGTTCGGGTGTTGTGTTGCCTTTTTATCGGTTCGAATGTTGGTTGGTGCTTTATATATAAAGCGGGGCGAAATTCTTTTTCGAGATAGGGAATGTTTTTTACTTGCACACAATCATTTCACCTTCAGCTTGCTTTCTTTTTTTGAATTTTACAGCTCGCTTTTTCTTCTTGGATATTCACCACTTCGGCTTGCTAACAAAGGGAGCTAGGAGAGAGGCCATGCCCTTTAGCTTTCCTCTTTGGAGAAAACACAAAGATTTTCCCATGCAGTAGTGCACTCACCATTGTCACTCCTTTTGAAATTATAAAGAGCGGGGCCGAATAATGGCGGCACGCGAAGCGCTCTCGTAGCTGTCCATGCATGCCAGACAGCGTTTCGAACGTGTAGCCGCACTGCCGCAGGTGGCTCTGCGCAAGACGGAAAGACGGAAAACCCCGGTCAAATACGTACGACTGTTTTAGCATGTTAGCCACCTCGTCGATCCGTTCGTGTGAGCCTATTCATTACAATGGGTGTAACGTGGAGCAGATGTGCCGCGTATCAGCGTATGTATTGGTATGCCGCAGATGTGCACATGTGATCCGTCTACGAACCTGGTCTCTTTTGTTTTCTCCCCCTTCTACGGACTTTTTTTTAAAGATCGAGCTATAGCTGGCATTTTCATTGATCATAGCACAAAGCAGCAGGAAAACAATAATGGTGGTGAAGATCCAAGGATCAGGACATAGGGTTTGCCACACACGGCCAAAACCCTAGATCAAGAAAGGTTTATGTTTCATGGGGTTCCGCGAAGGGGCTCTCAATGCACGTTGCTCATGTGATCCTCCGGTGCTCGATGTTGTCCCTGATGCACCTAATGATGCCTCTCACGCACGGCAGGTGCTGCCGGAATGTGTATTGGTTTCTCTCTTGCCAGATTTCCCAGCAAGCCAGCAGTAAGATTGTTCGCGCCCCCTGACGCCATTGGGGCCAGTTTGCTCCAAGATGCTCTGGACGATCATGGTGGTGTTTTCTTGGCGCCAGCAATCCAACGGGGAGAGCGCAGAGCAGCCGTGCCACTGCCCGAGCTCGGCCCAAACCCGCCCGGACCCTGGGCAATTCCAGAACAGATGTCACGAGGACTCCAGGTTCCTGACACAAAGTTGACAGAAGTAGGCGTTTGTCCAGCCTCGCCGCTGCAGTTTGTCATTGCACCAAAGCCGATCCTGGAGTAGCAGCCAGGCAAATATATTGATCTTCCCGGACACCCAAGCTTTCCAGACCAGGTGGTTGAAGAAGGTCGCCGTCCTGCCCTGTAACTGAGCCTGGTAGGCAGACCTAGCCGAGTACTTCCCTAAGCTCGCTTTGTTCCAGTTGAGGGCGTCAGGCACACCTGGCCGCAAGTGCACATCCGTCCTCTGCAGCACGCGGTGCATGGCCCGGACGTCCGCGAGGAGGTGCTGGTTGTTTCCATGGGCGAGGTTGCGGATCCAAGTGTCGATTTGTCTGGTTAATTCCGTTAACGAATGATGAGGCCAAGTCTACTGCTACTATACTTAAAGATGGGTTTCCATACACGCATGCATTAGGGAGTGAAGGAGTACGTATACATACATGTGGTTCCAGCCAGGAATTAATTAGCACCTACCATGCTACGTACATGCATGGAAGAAATCACTCAACGTGTGATATACCAAACAGGAGAGATAATGATCTCATGTTTATTCGGCGTGCAAGGATTGAACTGGTTAACAAGGAAATAGCTGGCCTCGTTCAAATATATTACCAGAGAGAACCAAACAAGAAGAGCCCGTACTGGTTTAAAATACAGAAGACGAGGATTAACTTTCTGTTTCTGTTTTTGCCTCGCAAAGAAAGTACTGATGTGATCAAGGTGGCCGGGTCGTGGGATTTTCTTTGCTTATGTGCAACAGGTTGGGGGTCCACCAGCAGATTGCATAAGAAACGCATCCAATAGTTGGTTATTTTGGCAAATCCTAGAGTCTGTTGATAATTTTAAGAGAGTCCCGTTTATATTTCTTTCTTGTAGCATACTCATGTTTGGGACGGCTATATTGATATAAATAGCCATAGTAGAATCATTGTAAGGAGGTTAAGTTATTTTGAGATGAATTAGATGTCTGTGTCTTTAGGCCGTCGGCCATTATCGAGTTTTAAGAAATCTTGTCAAAAGTCTCTACTGGTGTGTGAGTTCCTGCGACGCGACGCGCAGGAGATTACAAACTGAACTTATGTGGTTCATCCACGTTATTCCTTCAGATCGTGGGGTTGGTGTATTGTTTTTGCGAGGTTTGTGAACAACTTTATAAACCCCCATCTAGTTCTTGCTACGATGGAGTTTTGTGCCGTGAAAGATCTGGCCAACAACGGATCGACCCTCGCCTCGAGGTTCGCTCCACATCAACGAACGAGACCTTCTACGGACTTTGAGATTGGCTGATGATGAAGGTTATATATCTAGCTTTTGGTAGAAAAATGGGATTAAAGTATCGCAGTTTTTTTTTTTTTTGCGAATTGTCTCGCTGTTGTTTTAATTGAAGAACTTGTATCTGTGTATATATACATGGTAGATTTCCCGCGGCGTCGTAGATCCTGCATTAACATTTTCTTTCTTGAATCTTCCAGTAGTACACACCAGCGTGTGAATCACCGGAGCCTAAACTCACCGTCCGGAGACCTCAAAGGCTAGGGTTGTTTGGATGGTAGCCGACGCCTGCCCTGCTAAATATTCGGCCTTGAGCCGGAGGATGTGCTCCCGTTAGTATGGGGGCCAAATTTTTTGAACCGATGCCAATTTTCTGGTGAAGGTTTACATAGGGCATGTACAATGGTTGTATTTTAGCAATGCCGCGTAGGATAAATGATGAGGTGGAGAAGAGAGAAATCGTAAGAAAAGGCTTGTATTCTCTTATTTAAAAGAAGACAAGAGATGATCTCTTAGCACAATATGTCTCACCATGTTTTTAGGAATAACTACTTATTTAAGATAAGGCTAAGATATGACCTATTGTAGACATGCTTTTTTGTCATCTCTAAATTATATGCAAGAGTTAAGATAAAATTATCTTATCAATCATTGTGCATGCCCACAAGTCAACTTGCGGTTGAGAAGCAGGCAATGGATTGGCTAAAATCATTAATTAAGGGATACCCCTATAAAGTTCACTCTTATCTTTTTGGAGATGACAAGTGACGAGTGCATACTCCCCACTTATTGCAACCTGGGCTTTTACTTTTTTGCGTAGATTCATTTTTTCAAAATGGCATATCTCTTGTACCATGCCATGATATTATTAACTGGTTACGCTGTTATTATCTCCGTCTAGGTGAATAAGTCATTCACGTAGTTCTAGGTCATCGCTTTGAGGAATTAAATATGTGTTATATGTCATGAAAAGTATATCACTAGATTTCTACACGGATGGAGTTTCTAAATATATATTTTTTGTCACATATAATACATATTTAGATAGTTAAATTGTTGGCCTAGAACTAAGCGAATGACTTACTCACCGAGACGAAGGTAATAGTTTTCTTCTGCCAAGATCTTTGAGGTAGATCCCATGTTAATAGGTTTTGACAAACTTTTTTTTACAAAAATAACCAAGAACAGAAAGAGGGAAACCGGAAATGAGAAACCAAAAAAATGGAAGCTCCAAAAACACATTGAAAACTGAAAAAAAAACTTTAAAAAAATGGAACCGGGAAGCACAGTTGTGTTTTCACGAATTTTTCGGAAGCAGTACTGTGCTTTTTCCCTTTTCAACAAGCACAATTGTGCTTTTAACACACGCATAGGTTGTTCTTTTCTCTTTTGGGGAAGCACCGTTGTTCTTCTCGTGGCTGTGTTTTTCCCTTTTTTTCGGCAAGCACACTTGCACTAGTAGAAAAAGGGCCTAATGTTCATCTCATTAATCCCGGTTTGTAACTGAACCGGCACTAATGAAACCATTAGTGCCGGTTCCAATGGTTAGGAGGGCAGTGCTCATTAGTCCTGGTTCGTGGCGAACCTCTAGTGCCGATTCGTGCCACGAACAGGGGCTAAAGAGGTGGTGGCAGGCTGGTGTCAGGTTGCGGCCCCACCAACACTTTTAGTCCCGGTTCTTGGCACGAACCGGGACCAGAGATGCACCTTTAGTCTGGTTTGTATAACCAACCGGACTGAAGATCATCCTATATAAACCATTCGTCGAGCTCGAGCTCTCTGTTCTTCCCCTTTCCTCTCCTCTCTGTTTTCTTCCTCTCCTCTCGAGCTCATCCTCCATTTTTCACAAAATTTGTCATGATTTGAAAGTACCTCATCCATCCAAGTGACCACAAAGGTTAGCAACTTTGTCCTTTCATCGCTCATTGCTAGATTAGCTCTTGCAATACTCTATAAGTATAGTTATTTGTGGATTTTAGTCATTTGGGAGGAATTATATGTGGCAGTTTATTTGATTTATGTGCAATTTGAGCTCAAAATAGCTCTTAGTTTGCATATGTAGGTGTGGTTTACTTAGTGCCTTCCCGTCTCCGTCCTGACCATCGTCGATCGCCCGCACCGTCCCGTCGCCGGCACCACCTTGTGGTGAGCCTTTTATTCTTATATTTTATATATAAAAAATCATGTTTGTGTGATTTAGATATATAGTTACTTGTATAATTATCCTACTTGTACGTTGTTTGTTATACATAGTGTCATGGTTTTTATATCCGCCTCCGTCGGCCCTTGTCCGGTTTATGATTCGGATGTGGTATATTCTCTTTTATAACTATTTGTTGCATTTCGTGTTTATGAAAAATTATGCCCATCAAGTTGACGTGGATATTTTTATCTAGGAGGTATGTGAACCAGAAATTCCAATCGACCCTATTGTCGAGAGGATAAATTTAGTTGAAAATGAAAACGAGTATTTGAAAGAAAAATGAAAAGAATTGAAGAGGAGAAGATGGAATTGGAGTTGCATGTTGTCGATGTCGTCGATGATCACAAGATCAAGATGGAAAAAATGCGCTTGAAGATTAAAAAGATTAGAAAATATGACATTGATAGCGAGACTTGGTATCATTATGTTGTTGGATCAATTGTTACCTTAGTTGCGATCTTGATCCATTTATTGTTGCATTTAAATGCTTTAGCTAGAGAGTTTGTATGTTGTTTTATGAGAATAAGTGTGTATGAACTTTATGTATCAACTTTATGTATGAACTTGTATTAATTTGGTCTTTTCGGTGCTGCGTAATCACTAGTAGAAAAATCTCCATTTGTCCCGGTTCATGAGGCACATTTGTCCCGGTTGCCGAACCAGGACTAAAGGGTCGGTACTAAAGCCCAATACCTTTAGTCGCGGTTCGCCCAGGAACTGAGACAGATGGGGCTCCACGTGGGCGCTGCGTCTTGTCCAGGAAGGAGTGCCTTTTGTCCCAGTTGGTGCCATCAACCAGGACCAAAAGGCTACCACGCGTCAGCAGGGTTTTTTGTTTTTTTCTGAAAGGGGGGGGGGGTGGGTTTGGGGTTTTGGGGGGTTTTATAGGGTTAATTTAGGGGTTTCGTATATTTTGTTAGCTAGCTAATAGAGAGAGGTGTCCTCTCTTATCTCCGTGCTTGGTCGACGCTACATATTATATGTATAGAGAGGACTCGATACGCTAGCTAGATAGTAAGCAAATGAAGGAAACCATTAAGTACAGAAGATCGTCATGAACATATACAGAGAGAAGTGATCGACCTCTCCTTCTCCGAGAGATTGGACGAACAACAAGTTTTCGTATATCTATCCGATGCTACTGGCTACGTATATGCAATATAAGATCTCTTACAATCCCCTAACATATGAACTCAATTTCCACATGGTATTCTCCGTGTTTCTCGATGACGTGGTCAAGAAAGAATCCCGCCAATTCCTCTTGAATTGCTCGCATGCGATCTTGTGGTAGGAGTTCATCCTGCATCTGCCACATCTAATTTGAAGAATGGGGTCAATGCATATATATGAATGAAACTCAACACAAATGATTGTAATAAAATAAAATTGTGAATATTATTGCTTACACACTTCATATTGTTTTTTAGAGTAGCCCCGCTCACAGGTCATGTGGCGGATGAACTCGCAAATGTAGTATCCACAGAAATCATTCCTGGGTTTCTGCCACAACCACTTTACAAGAAAGAGGTCAATCAAACTGATAAGCAAGCATGCTAAATGGTTTGATGAAACTAGTTAGAATCAATGGGAGATGTGTGAAACTAGCTAGTAGTACTTACTTTCGGGTGGTTAAATCGCAGCTCCACCGGTAGTCCCAGAGCTTGTGCAGTGAACTTTTTCCAAACCCTGCTAGATAAAGAAAACAATTACTTGATATCAGGAAATGAACAAAGTTGCCGATATGGTGCGATAATGATCGATTGAACTTACTTCTCGAGAATTTTAGTCATGGTCGCATACTCCTCGGGATTTTTTTTGTTTCGAGTCTATGACGGTTACTAGTCCCTGCTCAAGATTAATCTCTAGAAGAATAAAGTGGAAGCTGTGCACGCATGCATAACTCATCAATTACATTACTATAACCTCGAGCAATAAGGGAAATCGAATATGCACAAGACATTAACACTCACTTGTATTCATAAGGAAAGAGTATTGTAGCTTTGTTTTGATTTCAAAGTAACGATGCGAGCAAGTTAGCCTCGGTTTGTTTGGCATCATGTTTAACACTCCATTCATCCACGAGATTAATGTTAATGAACCGAATATCACCTATTTGTCTTTTCTTCAATTCAGCGATCTTCAATCTGCATAATATAGTGAGGATAATTATATATACATGCAATGAAAGAGCTGAGCTATATATAGAGACTTAATTAATTACAAAGAAGTAGTATACTTACAGACAGTAGCAAGTGACGATTGTTTTATTGAGGGCCTTTTGATTGAAAAACTAGAAGAACTCCTCATATGGAACATACAACAGATCAATTCCAACGAGATCATGCTCCTCTTTAACTCTCAGCGTCAAAGTATCCGTCCCAGACTTCCTGCAGATGTCCATGTACCAATCATGGAATCTTCGCATCATTGTTGTTAGAGGAGTACCAGGTTTGACGAGAGGATTCCCGTGCTGGTATTTTAATGTGTCCACCTCCATTGTATCAAAAAGTGCATCATCGGGCATGTAATCTCCAGGATTGGTACCGGGCAGCATCCCTGGAAGATTAGCGACGATATCGCTAGACACATTGAGCGGAGGGCACAATTGCTTCGCTTGTTCTCCGAGCTGGAGAATTTGTTTCCCTCTCCTTTGTTCTGCTATCCTTTGATAAGTGCAAGTACTTCCCGACCACTCCGCTTCCATGTATGTCCTTTCAATAATGCGGTCATAATTGGATTGCGGCGGAGGCGGTGGTGCTCGCGTCAGGGCATCCAAAGTGCGCTTCGCTTTCACCGGATCTATCTTCTCCCCCGGAGCTGGATGTTTACTAGCTTTTACTGACTGAAAGAGGTCGTTCACTTGGCCTTCAGAGGTCTTCTGGTTTTCCTCGTCGCTCCTCTTGTATGATAACTTCTCTAGAGGCTTGAGAGACGATGGACCGAATTTGTATTGCCTCCCGCCTCTGGTTGTACTGCTAGACGCCGGAGCAGCTGGCGCGCCTGCGGCTGTCTTCTTTCGTTGCTTTTGTACTATACCACCACTACTGTTTATGGTGATCTGAGGCTTGAGAACTGATGCTTGCAATGTACACAGCCGTCCAACAAAAAGGCATAGCTCTTGTCTCTATCTATGGTGATCTGAACTTTCTACGGTGTTGTCTGTAACAAATTCAGGACGTGAGGCATGTACTAGTTATAAAAGCAACAGCGCTCAACATTACCCCTGTTTAGTCAACTGATAAAATCTACAACACTCAGCATTGCCTTTGTACCACCAGTACTGTTTACCACAAGGCACATCTGAAAAAACCAACACTCAACATTGCCTTTGTACCACCACTACTGTTTACCACAAGGCACATCTAACAAAACCAACAACACTCAACATAGTAGGCAGAAAATTAATCACATAGTAATTAGTAAGCAGCAATCATTTATGATTATACGCAGCAAATAAATCAATAATCTTCAAATTTGTTTAGAAAATAGAAACGAAGGGAAAGAATAGATGCAGTACATTGTGGCTGTTGAGGAACGGAGGCCGGACTGCTGCATGGTGCTGCCGCCGCGCCGGGGAGGCCCGAGGACGGTGGCTGGAGCCTGGAGGGCGCTGCCGGCTGCCGGCTGCCGCCGCGCTCGGGAGGCCGGAGGCAGACTGGAGGCCTGGCGCCTGGCGGAGCCACGGAGGAGAGGGATGGGCGCCGGAGGCCGAGGCAGGGGAGTGAGATGGCCGGATGGAGGGGAGGGAAGGGATCGAGGGAGAGGCAGGAGAGGGCCGGCCGCCGCCGCCGGAGCCTTCAGCTAGTGCTAGGTTGGGGAAAAGATTGGAATCGAGGAAGGGAACGCCTGACCAGACACCACATCGCTCATGTGTTTGGGCTCATGGGCCAACGGCCTAGTCACTCTTTACCTTATAATATATGTAGTATTTTTTTTGCACAAAACTCTTTGATAGTCCACGCCTAAAAAGAGAAATGGCCGGCAACGAGCTCACCCACACGCTGAGGGATTATAGTCGCATATAAAACGTCTCACAAATCATCTCTTAGTTAATTAAAATTATATACCTATTTTTTAAATGGCCAGTTATAAGCAAAAGTTTGTGACGCCCTATAAACGTCTTAAGAAGCGTCTTTAGCTTGCTAGTGTTCATGAACGTAGAGACGAAGACAAATAGCGTCTCAGAAAAAGCGACCATACAAGCCGTTTTTGTATGGTAACTTCTCTAGAGGCTTGAGAGACGATGGACCGAATTTGTATTGCCTCCCGCCTCTGGTTGTACTGCTAGACGCCGGAGCAGCTGGAGCGGCTGCGGCTGTCTTCTTTCGTTGCTTACGAGGTGGAGCAGCCGGAGGCGGACTGCTATGACACGTCGGAGCAGCCGGAGCGGTGGCATCTGTGTTCCGCTGTCGCTTATGAGGCGGCGAAGGAAGAGGCGGGCTGCTCGGATGTGCCAGAGCAGGTGGAGAAGGTGGCGGAGTACTGCCGCCCTCACGCATCAGAGCAGGAGGCAGAGTGCCCTGATCACTCGCCGGAGGAGGAGGAGGAGGTAGAGGTGGCGTAGTGCCCAGCTGACTTGCAGGAGCCGTGAAGTTCAGAAGCTTGATGTGCTCCTTCCGCCATAGACACGGAGTCTTCAGAGGAAGACCCAATTGAGTCTCCCCATCACCTATTGGGTGGTCAAGCTGGAGCTCCTCAAATCCCTTCGTTATTTCATCTACCATCACCACAGCATAGCCTTGTGGAATCGGACAGTAGTGAAAAGTTGCTCTGGGTGAAGAAGGGAACACAGAGCCGACAACCGCCTTGACTTTGAGTTGAAGCCATTGCATCATAAGGTGGCACTGGTATGAATCCGTGATAAAAGCCACAGGGTAGCTAGGACCCGTCAAGTCAGGTTGCTGAACGAGCTCGGTGGAAGCCACGCTGATTCTCTGCTGAGATGGCGGGGTAGCTTCTGGGGTAGCGTCTTGGGCAAGATCTCGCAGCTGCTGGTTCTCAACATCTTGTCGTTCCTCTAGCTTTCGTACCCTTGCCTTAAGCTCCTACAGTTCGCTTTGCTCCACTTTCCTCCTCCTCTCTTGGGTTTTGTAATCGCCTGCGTCGGGAAACCCAACCTTCCACGCAACAGAGCCTGGAGTGCCTCGTGTTCGTCGAGGGTGCTCAGGATTCCCGAGGGCCCTTGTGAGCTCATCGTTCTCGCTGTCGGGAACAAACGTCCCTTCCTGCACTTCGTTGATTGCTTTCTAAAGCTTCGTGATGGGTGTTGCAAGTTGCTCGTCTGTCCAGCAGCACTTCCCTGTTTCAGGGTCCAAAGTTCCCCCAACCCCGAAGAACCAAGTCCTTGAATGGTCTGGCCAGTGCAATGTCTCTTGCTCGACCCCTTTAGCAATCATCCTTGTCCCACAATGGCCTGGCTTTGAGGTAGCCACCTGACCCCGTGCGATGGTGATGCTCCATCTTTGCAACATTTATCTTGTTAATCGCTGACATCTTCTTACTCCTCTCTGATGTCCTGTTGGCCACAAATGCGGGCGAGTGATCTCTTATCTTCTCAAATCGGCCGGTGAATTCTGGAGTCTTGTCTTGGTCGACATACGTTGCTTTCAACTCATTCTTCCACCTCCTGAATAGGCCTGCCATCTTCTTGAGAGTATGAGACTTGATCAATGGCTCGAACTGTCTTCTCCAGATCCTCCTCTTCCGGTAGGGTGAAATTTACCTTCAGCGTGGTCCAAAGATCATCTTTCTGTCTATCTTTGATAAAAGAAACTTCAAGCTCTTCCTTCTTATGCTAATTCCATAGCTCGATGCTGATCTGGATCATGTCCCTAACAAGAACCCCACACTGAGCATAAAATGCTTCCTTGGTCCGGAGGGGTTTAATTGGTTGGCCATCGCGCGCGATTTCTGTGATCGTGAACCTTTCATCCGGGCGCAATTTTTTCTTTGGGCCTCGTTTCTTTACTGAAGTTTTTCTTGATCTGGAGGGCTATAAAAGAAGAAAGAAGAGTTAATATATGTGCATACCAAAACAATTAATGTATCAATTAGCTAGTCAGCACAGACTTCATTAATACACACACACACACACACACACACCTCGCCGGACTTTGCAATAGCTGATCCCGACTCCGTTCGGTCACCGGAGCCGTCATCACAGTCGTCGGGGCCACCATCACGATCATGACTTTCCTCCTCCATTGTTTCATCATCGTAGCCTGCTTCCTCTCCTTCTAGACCTTCTTCGATGTCGTTGAGAAACGACAAGACATCACCTCCATCGCAGATTATGTCCCCCAATATCTCTTCTTGTTCAAAGTCTCTTTGTTGATCCATAGTCTCTGCAAATATTACAACATGGTAATTAATATACAAACATGAGAGATGGATATACTAATAGTGGCAAACATAGACCCCTCGGAGATCCTCGGCCCTCGGCCCTCGACCCCTCGACGACCCTAGAGCCTCGACCCCTCGACGACCCTAGACCCTCGACCCCTCGACGACCCTAGACCCTCGACGTACCCTCGACGACCCTCGACCCCTCGACCCCTACCCTCGACCCCTCGATGACCCTCGACCCCTAGGCGACCCTCGACTCTCTACCCTAGTTTCCGACACCCTAGTTCCCGATAAAAGATAAGAAGAGGAAGAAGAAGAAAAAATAGAGGAGAAGTAGAAAAAATAGAAGAAAAAAAAGAGGAGAAGAAGGAATAGAGGAAAAGAAGAAAAAATAGAAAAATCCTTTGTTTTTCTTCTTCCTCCTCTTCTTATTTTTTTTCTCCTCTTCTTCCTCTCCTCTTCTTCTCCTTCTTCTCCTCCACGTGTCGAAGTTACCGGGGAGGGGGTATATCGACAATGACGACATCTCTCCCTAATAATAAAGCACAGATTGAGTTTGTTGGGTTCACCGTCACAATACGCTTCTTCCCGTGATTTTACGCTTTCATTTTGAATTTAAAGCATATACGCGATGTGGTACTTAGTCGGCAACGTCAGCGATTTGTATGATGCCTTGCATCGGTGGTTGTGCGGCTTTGCCGGGCTGCATTCCAGTTAGGCCTTGGCCTATCGCGGTCGTCCGCCTGGGCTTGAGGCAACGTCTATGCTAGCGTTTTACGGTCCGAACACGGGTGCACGGGTCAACAAACAATCATCCCAGAACCCGTCGATGTCGCCGCCGCCAAACACCGGCCATCTCGCACGACAGATCGAGGGACGACCAGACAAGGAGGATCAAGGGACGAGCTTTCCACGGTTCAGCTTCAGCGCCGGCAAGGGCAACATACGCGTACACGCAAGAGCTCCCGTTGTTCCTGTCCAGAGGCGACAAGATCGACCGGCTTTGGGGCTGCTGAGAAACGACGGTCGCGGCAACCTGGTGCTACTATCTACATAATCCATCTAATCCCGTTCGAAATCACCAAAGAGGTTGGCAACAAGATCAATTGATAGCCGCCACGTAGACCCATCCAGCCGAGTCGTCATGGTAGGTGTTTGTTCGTGTGGCCTCCGTGATGGCGGTGGCTTCCACCAACACCGGCGTGATGTTCTCTCTTGCGAGCTCCACATCCAAGCTCTGGAAGGCCCTTCCTTGTTCTACTAGAGGAAGCAATGCTAAAGTGCTGGCCTGAACGGGGGAACATGAGCCACCTCAACTCCGAGTCTGCCGTCTGGAACGACGACACTATCGGCGCAGAGCTGGAGAGTGCGGTGTTTTGGTCCGAGTACTACGTATGCGCGGTCACTGAGTGTGGTACTGTAAGTTCAGATTGGCCCAGTCGCCGGAAAGTGTCGCGATGGCGGCCGACTAATCTCCATGAACGGTGACAGTGGCCGACGCAACTCCAATGCCCGTCGTGGAGGCGGTTTCTAGCACAGAGCACATGATGGCCGTCAGCTTGACTCCCTCCAATGAGAGGAGATGTCGACCGCATGGCTCCCTCCAGGGCGAGTGAGATGGCCTTCGACTTGGAGTGTCCTACCGCATGACACACTCTGGCCCGAGGCAGCCGGCAGCACAGAAATTAGGCAGAGGCTGCCCACGAAGCGGAGCCACAACTAACTTACAAGACTTTACAACAATGAAGGAGATAGGCCACTCGCTTTCCACAAATCTCGCTTTCACGTGTTCGGCTTCACAATGGTCCTGGTTCGGTTTCCACTGGCTTTCACGTGTTCGGGTGCACATGCGTGTGTGACCTCTCCTTGATGTTGTTTTCAGTGTCGATGGCACCCCCTTGACTGCGAAGTCGCCTAGAACTTCCCTGCCTTCTAATTGCCAATACTCCATATTGACAGAATATTACCGAATATGCTATGCAATGTGAAGTTTTTCTAACTAGCGAATTCATGTATGTGTTACTATTGCAAGGCTACAGTCGACGTACTCATCTGGCTCTATGGCCCCGGTGGTAGGGCTAGAGGAGACTCCATGGCACATGGTTCCATCTGGCATAGACCCGTCCACCGGCAAGGATCTCGGGCAGGGCCAACGAGACAAGCTCTGAATTTGGGGCAGTCGTCATGAAATTAAGGTGAGAACTCACATCCAGTTACTTATTATTCTGAGAGTTATTTACCCACAAGCACCACATTATGGGCTAGGGTAATAGATCGATATCACATTTGAGGCAGTTCATAAAAAACCACCAACAATGGGGCTAATCTGTAACGCGAAGCACTGATTCTTCGTTTTAGCCTAGAAAACAGCGAATTCGACAGGTGGGTCCCGCCTGTCGGGCTGACGTGGCACATGTTGACGGACGCCGTTAAACGGCGAGAGACGGCCATTTCGGCGTGCCCGTCTACTAGGTCAAGCCGTCCCCTCCCTCGATTTAGTCCTTCCCGCTCCGCTCCGATGGCGACCAGCTCCAGTGGCGACGGCGCACACGGAGTCGACGGAAGCGGCGACGGCGCACTCAGCGGCGAGGGTGGTGGTACTATTTCAGGGCAGAAGTGGCTGCGCTCGCAATGCGGAGTCATCGGCCCCCACACCGATGGCGGCTGCGACCTAGATCCAAAGTCGGCCGCGGCGGCGGGTGATGAGGATACAAACCTGGGGTAGGGTCATAGGCCTGACCTATACGTCCTACCCAAGGTCACTACCCTAGAAGATAAGAAGTCCAAGAGGCAGCAAGAGACCCCTATTCAAAGATGTCGAGTGCAATCCACTCGACCAGTCATGTCACTCGGGAGTCTTCCTACCTATTGTCACTCGACCAACCAAGGAATCACTCGACCTACCAAAGATCAGGAGTCACTCGACGTTGTAACGGGCAGGCGTTCCTCCGTAGTCTTTAAGGTCATTTACAACACTTAAGGCTGGCGTTATCAGTAACGCCCCTACTTTATGTACATTAAGCCCCCTGTAATGGAGGATGGCTGCGGTCCTGGCGCACTCTATATAAGCCACCCCCCTCCTCTGGGACAAGGGTTCGCATCCCCTGTAACATCACACACATATAATCCAGTCGACCGCCTCCGGGCACCGAGACATAGGGCTGTTACTTCCTCCGAGAAGGGCCTGAACTCGTAAAGCCCGTGTGTACACCTTCATGATAGCTAAGATCTTTCCTCTCCATACGTACCCCCCTTTCTACTGCCAGACTTAGAACCACGACAATTGCGCCCACCGTGGTGCCGGTGTCTTAGCGACTTGTTGGTGAAGTTGCAAAATTTTCCAATCGTCATCATCATGGTTTCCGGCGGCGGATTGGCTGAGGGCCGCGAGATCCATCTCGGGACACTCGTTTTCATTGCCGACGACTCCGCTTGGCTTCAGGAAGCTCCCCTTGACGTTGAGGCGTTCCCCGTCCGAGGGGCGACGCACTTTCGCGCGTGCGTTCGCGGCGTATTTCTCCGGCAGCCGTCGACTAAGTGTCGGTCGGCTCTGATGGTGTCTTCCCTTCCCGCTGTTCGCGGCCGCACGCGATCTGATCGGTCGCGACTTCAGCAGTGGTTGAAACACGCGGTGGCTTGACGTTCGGCCACCCATCAAGTCACGGCAATCGAGTCCGACGAAACTCTCCACAGCATGTTCGATCTGTCGACTGGCTCCGCGGAGACCGCGTCCGAGTGTGATAGCAGCGACCCTGCAGCTGAAGTCTTGATGGTCGATGGACCGCATGGTCCACCTGGTTTCCTCCATGAAGACGGCGAGGATGGTGGCGGCGATCCGTCGCACATCCATGAGGAATACCATCCCGAGCCCCTTTCTTCGCATCAGAGAGAAGAACTTCATCGCTGCAACATGGATGCACTCGTCACGCCCATCGTTGGAGAAACCCCCCGAGGCTCGGGCCTTGGAAGAGGTGCGCCTGGCTAATATGGCTGAGCACACTCGACTAGAGAACCTTCAGCATGATCTCAACAAGCATGCTCAGGAGCAGGTCCCTGAGTCCAGTCGACGACAGCTTTTTCCGCCTCCACCTAAAGTATACCGCACTCCGATCCAAAATCCTGCAGCTGCAGCCCGCATAGCAGAGTCAATTCAACCTTCCCAGTCAGAGGCTGGTAGAGGTTTGATGCAGATCCGGGCCTTGCTCCGGGCAGCAGGAGAGTAGAACACCGCAGTGTCTCAGTCGCGGAATAGGATTCACAGCAGATCCATAGTAGCGGATACAGTTCAGTCGGCCCACAGTCCAAGATCGCCCCTGCGGCGTGAGGGCCATGGACAGTATGATCATCGGCTCGACCGCAACAATCATCATCGAGTGCCCACGCCTCCTCCGAGGAGTGCATCATATGTGCCTCGGCAGAACGATGATAGACGCCGTCACAGTGGCGAGCGCAGAGCACCAGTTGACCCAAGAGAGCCAGGCTTCGATGCGAGATCTATCCTTGTTCAGGGTCTAGTCGACCGGAACAAAGCACATAGAGAATACCCTGGGAGAGATCATCCGAGTGGCAGCAGAGTGCATGTTTCTGGTCCAGAGTGTTTTAGCAGAGCCATCAGGGCAGCGGTGATTCCTCCCAACTTCAGGTTGGCGACCGGAGTCAGTAAGTTCACTCGAGAGTCCATGCCTGAAACTTGGCTTGAGGATTACCGAGTGGCTGTGCAGATTGGCGGTGGAAATAATGAAGTAGCAATGAAACATCTTCCTCTGATGTTGGAAGGGTCGGCCCGAGCGTGGTTGACTCAGTTAGCTCTAGACATTATATATATAGTTGGTAAGAGCTTGCTCAAGTGTTCGTCAGAACCTTTGAGGGAACTTGCAAGCGGCCAGTAGGGTTGACAGAGTTGCAGCATTGTGTGTAGAAACCGAGTGAGACTTTAAGGGATTTTATTCAGAGGTGGACCACTTTGCATCACACCGTTGAAAATGTATGAGAGCATCAAGCAGTGTGTGCCTTCAAGGAAGGCATCAAATACCGAGAGTTGGTCCTGAAGTTCGGTCGAACTGGAGATATGACTCTGACTCGGATAATGGAAATAGCCACCCGGTACGCTAACGGAGAAGAGGAGGATCGACTCCGTGGCGGAAAGAGTAAACCAATCGGCCAAGAGGCCGGTGGAGGTAATACAATCGGAAACAGAAGCGTAAGGCCGAGCCTGCAGCTCCCGGTGAGATTGCAGCAGTGGCTCAAGGAAAGTTTAAGGGAAAACCTAAAGGGCCCTGGCCCCCTAAGAAAGTGAAGGATCAAGCAGGAAATGATGTGTTAGATTTACCGTGTCACATCCACACAAAGAAGGACGAAGAGGGAAATCTGATTTACCCTAAGCATACCACTCGACAATGTCGACTCCTGATCCAGCAGCTCCGAGAAAAACAGCCTGGTGAGAAGGAGAAAGAGTCGGACAAAGACGAGGACGAAGACGAAGACGACGGTTATCCCAAAGTCAATTCCACCCTCATGATTTTTGTTGATGTTGAGAGCAAGAGCCGGTTGAAGGTTATCAACAGAGAAGTGAATATGGTCGCTCCGGCGACGACGACCACATACCTGAAATGGTCCCAGACAGCCATCACGTTCGACCAGTCTGATCACCCTGCTCGCATAGCCACCCCTGGGAGGCAAGCGTTGGTGGTCGACCCAGTGGTCGAAGGCACTAGACTGACCAAAGTGCTAATGGATGGTGGAAGCGGCCTGAACATCCTTTATGCTGAAACTTTGAAGAGGATGAGCATTCCGATGTCCAAACTTAGCGAGAGCAACATGAGTTTCCATGGCGTTATCCCTGGAAAGACGGCCGAATCACTCACCAAATCGCCCTTGACGTGGTTCTCGGTGATTACAAGAATTACCGTAAGGTAAAATTGACATTTGAAGTTGTGGATTTCCAGAGTGCTTATCATGCCATTCTGGGCAGGCCTGCCTACGCATGTTTCATGGCTTGACCATGTTACGTGGACCTCAAGTTGAAGATGCCTGACCCCAAAGGCGTGATCACAGTTACTGTCATTCAGCAAAAGGCGGAGGAGTGCTTCCAGAAAGGTTCCAAAATTGCTGATGCACAAATGGCAGAAGTTGAATTTCAAGAATATCAGAAGAAGGCAGATCCGAGTGATTTGCTTCAAGCCAAGAAGCCCGCCACAGATTCTGCATTTCAGACGTCTAGTGAAACGAAGCCGATTCATATTCACCCGATCGATCCCAATGCCGCACCGAATCATATATCAGCGACACTCGACAGCAAATAGGAAGAAGCGCTCATCCAGTTCCTCCGTGAGAACTGGGACATCTTTGCATGGAAACCTTCTGACATGCCGGGTGTACCCGGGGGACTGGCCGAGCACCGTTTGTGTGTCGAACCCAAGATAAAACCCGTCAAAGAGCATCTTCGGCGGTCCACCATAGAGAAGAGAAAAGCAATTGGCGAGGGAGTGGCTCGGCTCCTAGCAGCAGAGTTCATCCGTGAGATCTACCACTCCGAGTGGCTTGCCAATGTAGTCATGGTCCCTAAGAAGGACGATTCACTTCGTATGTGCATTGATTTCAAGCATATCAATCGGGCCTGCCTGAAAGATCATTTCCCTCTCCCCTGCATCGATCAGATTGTTGACTCGACGATGGGGTGTGAGCACTTGTCTTTTTTAGATGCATATTCCGGGTATCATCAGATCCGACTATATGGTCCCGATGAAATAAAAACAGCCTTAATCACCCCATTCGGGTGCTTTTGCTATGTCACCATGCCTTTTGGTCTTAAAAATGCCGGAGCCACATTCATGAGAATGATTCAGAAGTGCCTGCTCACTCAAATCAGTCGGAATGTGGAAGCATACATGGATGACATTGTGGTCAAAGTCTCCAAAGGTTCCGACCTACTGGCTGACCTCGCAGAAACCTTTGCCAACCTAAGAAGGTACAATATCAAGCTTAATCTATCAAAGTGCACATTCGGAGTTCCAGGTGGAAAGTTACTCGGTTTTCTCGTTTCCGAACAAGGGATTGGCGCCAATCCAGAAAAAGTTGATACCATGCTCCGAAGGAAACGCCCTGTGCGTGTGCATGACGTTCATAAGTTGACTGGTTGTTTGACCGCCTTGAGTCGATTCATTTCTCGTCTTGGTGAAAAGGCCTTACCTCTTTACCGATTGATGAAGAAATCCGATAAGTCCGAGTGGACTGAGGAAGCTCATGCAGCGTTTGCAGAGCTCAAAACCCTGCTTTCCACCCAGCCGATGCTTGTTGTGCCAATCAGCAAAGAGCCTTTACTGCTTTATATTGCAGCCACTGGACAAGTTGTCAGTACAATACTCATGGTCGAGCGAGAATAAGAAGGAAATGCTTACAAGGTTCAGCGCCCAGTATATTATCTCTCTGAAGTTTTGACTCCATCCAGGCAACGATATCCACATTATTAGAAGCTTGTCTATGGAATCTACATGACCATGAAGAAGGTTGCACATTATTTCTCCGATCACTCCATTACAGTCGTCAGCGACGCACCATTATCTAAAATTCTAAACAACAGAGATGCAACTGGTCGAGTGGCAAAATAGGCGATTGAACTCCTTCCATTGGATATCAAGTTTGAGGCAAAGAAAGCTATCAAGTCCCAAGGAATCGCTGATTTTCTTGCCGAGTGGATTGAGAAGCAATTGCCAACTCAAGTTCACTCAGAGCATTGGACTCTATTCTTCGATGGCTCCAAGATGCTGAATGGTTCAGGTGCTGGGGTAGTGCTGGTATCCCCCCGAGGAGACAAGCTTAGCTATGTTCTCCAGATTCATTTTGATTCTTCCAATCACGAAGCTGAATATGAAGCACTTTTATACGGGTTGCGTATGGCCATTTCACTCGGCGTTCGTTGCATTATGGTCGACGGCGACTCGGATTTGGTGGTGAATCAAGTGATGAAAGAGTGGGATTTCAGGAGCCCAACCATGACTGGTTATTGCAATGCGGTAAGAAAGCTGGAAAAGAAGTTTGAAGGGTTGGAGCTTCACCATATACCCCGACTGACAAATCAAGCTGCAGATGAATTGGCAAAGATAGGGTCTAAGAGGGAAGCCATTCCCAGCAATGTGTTTTTGGAGCACATTCATTCACCTTTAGTTCAGGAAGATCCTTTCACTGAAGAGCCCCCATAGCCTAAGAGCACCACAGATCCGACTGAAGTCGAAATCCCAGCTGTGGTCGACTTAGTCATGGAGGTTTTGGTCATCGCTCCCGATTGGACAGTGCCATACATTGCATACATTCTTAGGAAAGAACTTCCAAAGGATGAAGAAGAGGCTTGACAGATCGTCCGAAAATCTAAATCCTTTACCATGATAAAGGCCAGTTGTTCACGGAAAGTGTAACTGGAGTCTGCCAGAAATGCATCACACCGGAAGAAGGCCGAACGATCCTCAATGATATTCACTCGGGGACCTTTGGTCACCATGCATCCTCTCAGACCATCATGGCCAAAGCATACCGAGCCGGATGTTACCGGCCACATGCCAACGAGATGGTAAAAGAAATAGTGGACAAATGTGAAGGTTGTCAGTTTTACTCCAACATGTCCCATAAGCCTGCGCCAGCTCTAAAGACTATTTCACTCGTATGGCCTTTTGCTGTCTGGGGATTGGACATGGTCGGACCTCTGACGACTGACAGGAGTGGATTTACCCATGTACTGGTGGTAGTCGACAAGTTTACCAAATGGATCGAAGCCAAGCCCATTAAAATCCTTGAAGCAAGTACAACTGTAAGTTTCATCAGAGAATTGATATTCAGATATGGTGTTCCACATAGCATCATCACAGATAACGGGTCGAACTTCAACTCTGACGAATTCAGAGCCTTTTGTGCCTCCCAAGGTACGAGGGTCGATTACGCTTCGGTCGCCCATCCTCAGTTGAATGGACAGGCTGAAAGAGCGAATGGATTGATTCTCAAAGGACTGAAACCCCGGTTGATGCGTGACCTCAAGCATGTAGCAGGGGCCTGGGTTGATGAACTTCCATCAGTACTTTGGGGATTGAGGACAACTTCTAATCAGTCGACTGGGCGAACTCCATTCTTCCTAGTCTACGGAGCTGAAGCTGTACTCCCGAGTGACCTGCTCCACAATGCACCCCGAGTCGAGCTCTTCTCAGAAGAGGAATTAGAATAGGCTCGGCATGATGCAGTCGATCTCCTAGAGGAAGAAAGAGAGATGGCCTTGATCTGGTCGACCATTTATAAACAAGACCTGCGTCGATTCCATGCCAGAAAGGTAAGGGGTTGGGCATTTCAGGAAGGAGACCTGGTTCTTCGAGTGGACCAGCAAAAACCACACAAGCTCGCTCCTGCTTGGGAAGGCCATTTCGTCGTCACTAAAGTGATCCACAATGGAGTATATCGTCTTTTCAACATCGAGTACAATAAAGATGAGCCACGCGCTTGGAATGCGGAACTACTCCGCCCCTTTTACTCTTAAAGTACTTAGACTGTTGAGATGTAATAAGAAGTACCTTTTAGTTTGATTATCAAAAGACATGATTTTAAAATCTTCCCAATGATTGTTGTTCATTTTTTGCATGTTCTAAAATCCCCCAGTGGGTGCCTTAGCTGCGAATCCGTTTCGTCTAAGTTGAAGAAAAAATCCTAGCGAGTGGTGAGCCAGCCTCTCACTCGGAGGCTTAGCTGGGAATCTGTTTCGCCTAAGTATTAACAAATCCTACCGAGTGGTGAGCTAGCCTCTCACTCGGGGGCTTAACTGCAGTCCAGTACTCGCCTAAGTGTTAAAAAATCCTACCAAGTGGTGAGCTAGCCTCTCACTCGGGGGCTTAGCTGCAGTCCAGTACTTGCCTAAGTGTTAAAAAATCCTACCGAGTGGTGAGCAGCCTCTCACTCGGGGGCTTAGCTACAGTCCAGTACTCGCCTAAGTATAAAAAATCCTACTGAGTGATGAGCCAGCCTCTCACTCGGGACCTTACCTGCAGTCCAGTACCCGCCTAAGTATAAAAAATACTGCCGAGTGAGAGCAATCCTCTCACTCGGAGGCTTAGCTGCAGTCCAGTACTTGCCTAAGTATAAAAAATCCTACCGAGTGATGAGCCAGCCTCTCACTCGGGACCTTAGCTGCAGTCCAGTACTCGCCTAAGTATAAAAAATCCTGCCGAGTGAGAGGAATCCTCTCACTCGGAGGCTTAGCTGCAGTCCAGTACTTGCCTAAGTATAAAAAATCCTACCGAGTGGTGAGCAATCCTCTCACTCGGGGGCTTAGCTGCAGTCCAGTACTCGCCTAAGTATTAAAAATCCTACAGAGTGGTGAGCAATCCTCTCACTCGGGGGCTTAGCTGCAGTCCAGTAGTCGCCTAAGTATAAAAAATCCTACCGAGTGGTGAGCAATCCTCTCCTCGGAGGCTTAGATGCAGTCCAATAGTCGCCTAAGTATAAAAAATCCTACCGAGTGGTGAGCAATCCTCTCACTCGGGGGCTTACCTGTAGTCTAGTACTCGCCTAAGTATAAAAAATCCTACCCAGTGGTGAGCAATCCTCTCACTCGGTGGCTTAGCTGCAGTCTAATACTCGCCTAAGTATAAAAATCCTACCGAGTGGTGAGCGATCCCCTCACTCGGAGGTTTAGCTGCAGTCCAGTACTCTCCTAAGTTTGAGAAACCCAGCCGAATGGGGAGGGTCGACCACGACCCCTCCCCCCGGGGCTGCACCATCAAGAAGAAGGATGAGATTCTGCGCACTACCAAAAGCTCATCCAACAGTTGGCGCCAAGGCGAGCTGCTTTCAGGAGCGTCAAGACCATTGCTGAGTGCTTTGCTGATGAGCTGATCAATGCTGCCAAAGGCTCATTCAACATCCAATACCAAGGTGAATTGCTTTCAGGAACATCAAGGCCATTGCTGAGTGCCTCGCTGATGAGCTGATCAATGCTGCCCAAGGCTCGTCCAATGGGTCGACTGCGTCCTCTTCCTTAGAAGCTGCATCAAGAGTACAAAAACCAATCCGAGAGAAGATAAACACAACATATTTAAAGATAAGCCCAGGGCAGATAAATCCAAAGGTTTCTAAACTGCAGATTAAAGTACTCGGTCATCAGGCCCGAAGGAGTTTTAACGATTACAAAATCACTCGGCATTCCGAGGCAAATGAAGGCGAAGCATAATGTTTTTTCGGTCAGTTGGCGGGAGAAGGGCTGGCTAGATCGCAGAAGCTGTCAAGGTCGATACTGTCAACAATACAAGTGGCTGCCTCAAGGAAGGTGTCCATGAAGGTCTGGAAGGAGTGCTTCTTAGTATTCGCAACCTTCAGGGCCGCCAGCTTGTCTTCTCTAGCCTCCTTGCAGTGCACTCGAACCAACGACATGGCGATGTTAGCACCACAGTGGGCGGATGACTTCTTCCACTCTTCCACTCGGCCAGGAATCTGATTGAGTCGAGTCATCAGCGACTCGATGTCTTGAGAAAGTTTTGCCTGAGGCCAGAGTTCAGCATCCACTTGGGTCATCGCAGCCTTCAGTCGAGCCAGATAAGAAACAACATCATCCAAGCGTGATTCCAATCGCAGCAAGTTCATCACAACATCATCTTTCACGGGACAATTGATGGGGTCGAGACCTGTCTCGACTCGCCCAGTTTCAGCTTCGAAGTCCTGGCAAAGTTCTGTTCCATCATGAAAAACAATGAGTCGACAATATTACAACATGCTTCATTCGATGACAATTAACCAGTCGAGTGACTATACCTTCAAGCTTCAGAACTAGTCTTACGGCAAGTTGTCCCAGATAGGACTCTAACTTTCCCCTCTTGGCTCTGAGCCCTCCAACTTCAGTGGTCAGATTCTCCTTGTCCTTCTTCAGTTGCTCTACTTCTCGATTGGCTTCTTGAGATGGCGGTCTTCAACTTTGTGTTCTCCTCTTTCAACTTGCCGACTGAAGCCAGCTTCTGTTCCGCAAGCGTCATCTTGTCATGTGCTTCCTTCTGAGCAGCAGCAAGGTCCTGGTCCTTCTCCTCCAAAGCTTCCTTCATTCTCTCTAAAGAAACAACACTCTTCAGACGAGCCTGAAGTTGACGGTTTTCACTACGCACATCTGCTTGTGTGAAGTCACTCGGTTCAAAGAGACTGAAAGATAAAGAAGTGAAAGGTGCAAGCTACTAAGTAGACAAGACAGTCGAATAGTTACCTCCCATGATGGATGTTTCTTGTTGAGCATTCCTGAGGTTCTTCTTTGCGAGTTCTAGATCGAGTTCAATGCTGATATGCTTCTTCTTTAGCTCAGAAAGTCGAGCTCCAAGATCACAAGACCTCCACAGTCAGCGAGAAAGATATGTCAGCCGACAGAAATAAGAGGCAATGACAGTGAAAATTTACTCTAAGACTACTGCTGAATCAAATATTCAACAGTAGTCTCGGGGACTACACCCAGTGGGTACACTTAGCGTGCCCCCACTGGTTCAGATCAACACTCAGCAGGGTCTGCCCAGCGTGAGTCAAAAAAAAGAAGATTCTAAGACCTCAGCCGACTGCCAGCAGTCGACTGTGGTCTCGGTGACTACACCCAGTGGGTGCACTCGGCGTGCCCCCACTGGTTCAGACAGATTACTAAGACTCGGTTCGAATCGAGTGGAGTGGAAGATTTCCTAAACTCTAGATAAAGGCACACCCCAGTGGGTGATCGGACATAAAATAACATTCAAAAGTTTAGTCGGAGTTCACTGACCTGAACATTGGTCTGCAGGGTAGTGATAGCATTGTAAGCCACCTGACTAGCCTCGTGCATCACCTTGACCTGCTCCATGACAAGGTTCACCTGGCAAAGAGCCTCCCTGGCAGCACTCTGCGAGTCGTCTGGGGTCTGATATGCAGCGAAGAGTGATGGCTCCAGGGCAGTCGAAGCAATTACTGGGTGAGACGCGCGGAGTTGCACTGGAGCGGCAAGAGTCGGAGCAGTCGATCCCGATGGACAATTAGTCGTCAAGGGGTTGGCGAACGTGACGTTTGTCCGAACCGGTTCTTCGGAACGTTCAACCACCGCCTCAAGTGCCGACGTTGACTGAGGGACTTGAACTTCAAGTCTCCTCCTGCTTGAGCCCCCACTCCTCTTCCTCATCTCCTGTAGAGGCACCTCTTCTTCTTCATTATTAGGGAGCACGATGACCTCTTGCAAAACTATATAAAGAGAGAAATATCAGAAATTCAGCCGATTAACGATTCACCCGACTCAATGAAGCCTGGTCAAACGGACTTACCAGCTCGAGAGGTGGCCTCCTCGTCTCCCGGTGCCTTGTCGATATCCATGTCAGTGGCAGCAGAGGTGGGGCTAGAAAGATACATGATCCGGTTGGTCAGAACAAAAACTTCAGTCGACCTACGCAAACACAAGCGAGACACTCACCCTGAAGCAACAGGAACGTCCATCTTGATCCGCGGAAAAGTCTTCCGAGCCTTGGGAGGAACAACCTTGGGCTGCTTGGCGACCTTTTTCGTCGGCTCCGGAGTCGACGTACGAGTGCGCTTCTGAGTGTGGGTACTCGTAGCCACGTTCTTCCCGCGCCCGCCCGCTGGGTCATGGTGCTGCTTGGATCGGCGTCCGGAGCGGGGCGGCGAGTTGACCTCTTCCTCGTCATCCTACTCCTCGCTCTTCTCCTCCTCCTCTTCGTCCGAAGACTCCCAGTCGCCACTCTCCTCTGCGCTGGCCTCTCCCTCCTGGCCCTGCTCTAAAGCTTGTTCACCGTTGGGCATCGAAAACATCTCAGTAAAAACCTGCAGGACAAATCAGTCGAGAAAAAGTCAGTCAACGTCAAGTATAGTCGGAACGTATACGCAAGGCAGTCAGAATAAAGAGCATACCTTGTCGGGTGGATTGTCGTCGCTGAAAGAGATGACTCAATTGGATCCTCTGGGGTTGTCCTGATTGCCTGTGATGCTCCTCAACCACATGGCCACGGTCTTGGGTGGCACTTCTTCTGGATGGACCCGAGCGGTGTCGTCAAACCCTGAGTACATCCACATAGTATGGTCACGAGCCTGAAGAGGCTGGATGCGTCGGCTGAGGAACACTTCCGGCAGGTCCAGGCCGGTGACACCCTCATTAATAAGTTGGACCAATTTCTCCACCAACATCTTCGTCTCCACGTTCTCAGCAGCAGTCACTTTCAGTGGAGAAGGAGTCTGAACATGGTCGAATGTGAAGTGGGGAAGGCCAGTTGACTGACCTAGAGTTACGACGTCCTGGCAGTAGAACCAGGTCGACTACCAGCCTCTAACCGATTCAGGGAGAGTCATAGCAGGGAAAGCACTCCTATGCCTCTTCTGAATACCAAACCCCCCACACATCTGGATGACATGGGTCTTTGAGTCACTCGTTTTTGCTTTCTTGACCGACTGGGATCGGATGGTGAAGATATGTTTGAAAAGACCCCAGTGCTGTCAACACCCCAAAAAGTTTTCACATATCGACACGAACGCGGCCAGATACGTGATGGTGTTGGGAGAAAAATGGTGGAGTTGAGCACCGAAGAAATTCAGGAATCCCCGGAAGAAGGTATGTGGAGGGAGCGAAAAACCCCGGTCGACGTGGGTGGCGAGTAGTACACACTCACCCGGTCGAGGCTGCGGCTCCATCTCCCCCTCCGGCAGCCTTGCCACTCCCTTGGCGATCAGTCCGGACTCCGCCAGCTCATCCAGATCTTCTTGCCGGAGCGAAGACCGAATCCAATCGCCTTGGATCCAGCCCGGCGGTAGCCCCGCACGCGATAACGACCCGCGGTTCTTCTTCTTGCCTTTCACCGCCCCCGTCGCCTTCTTTGCGCGCTCTAGCGCCACCGTCTTGTCCTTCACCATGGCGGCAGGGCGGTAGCATCGAGAGCAGAGGACACGGGCACAATGGAGAAGCGGAGGAAGAAGAAAGAGAAAGAGGCGTGCACAGTGCAGATGCCTCGGCCCCATCGCCTTATAAAGGGTGGCTTCCGAGGGGCTGACACGTGTCACCAGGTGATCCTGTCAAATCCCGCAACAATCACGCGCAACATACGTGGCAAAAAAGGTGGCACGGAAATCGAGGCATCATTGTTTATCCGCTCCATCGGCTTCGGCGCTCCCTGTCCCACGTGCTTCCCCGAAATTTCGTATCCCGTGAAATCTGGGATACACTGCAGTCAATCGCGCCAAAGATCCTGCACTCTAATACAGCACTCGGCAGACGATGCTATAAGTTCAGTCGACAACTCTCTGAATGGATCAAGGCGACTGAATCGATGCTGAAGTATCAACGTGAGTTCTCCATCTTGCAGAAAATGCTCGCGAAAGTGCAAAGCTTAGAACAAGTTCAACTTCAACCTACTTTCCACTCAAACCTCAATCGATTCAGGGGCTACTGATGAGGATGCATACCTGGGGTAGGGTCATAGGCCTGACCTATACGTTCTACCCAAGGTCACTACCCTAGAAGATAAGAAGTCCAAAACGCAGCAAGAGACCCCCAGTCAAAGATGTCGAGTGCAATCCACTCGACCAGTCATGTCACTCGGGAGTCCTCCTACCTATTGTCACTCGACCACCCAAGGAATCACACGACCTACCAAAGATCAGGAGTCACTCGGCATTGTAACGGGCAGGCGTTCCTCCGTAGTCTTTAAGGTAATTAACATCACTTAAGGCTGGCGTTATCAGTAATGCCCCTACTTTATGTACATTAAGCCCCTTGTAATAGAGGATGGTTGGTGTCCTGGCGCACTCTATATAATCCACCCCCCTCTTCTGGGACAAGGGTTCGCACCCCCTGTAACATCACACACATATAATCCAGTCGACCGCCTCTGGGCACCAAGACATAGGGCTGTTACTTCCTTTGAGAAGGGCCTGAACTCATAAACCCCGTGTGTACACCTTCATCATAGCTAAGATCTTGCCTCTCCATACCTACCCCCTTTCTACTATCAGACTTAGAACCACGACAGCAGGCCTGTCGCTGGAGCCTGGTACCGAGGAAGCAGCTTCGCAGATTGGTCCCGAGGATGTGCTCATGTTCGCCCCATCTTCAGCTAGGCAATCTGAATCTTTCAAAATATGTTCTTTCAATCTTTCCTCCTTACTACTGGATCTGTTTTAT
This sequence comes from Triticum aestivum, assembly GCF_018294505.1. Lineage (NCBI taxonomy): Eukaryota > Viridiplantae > Streptophyta > Magnoliopsida > Poales > Poaceae > Triticum > Triticum aestivum. The sequence continues at coordinate 571,094,756 of NC_057795.1, forward strand.
ACATTGAACAAAGATTCTAGGTGTGAATATTGATTTGTTAGTCATTTAGAAGTGATTGTAGTCCTGAATATTTGTCGAATATCACATCTTCAGTTAGGGTTCGGTTATGTTAGCAGTACTGTAGGGTTCTGAATTTTTGGAGTAAATCACACTGTAGTGTTCATTTATGTTATTGTCATGTTACTATAATTGACTTTGTAATTTTGCTTACACTACATTGTAATGGTGAGCTATATTAGGCTTGAAGATATTCATTTGTCTTGGTAATATTCACTGTATGTCTATTTTAGGCCTGAATTGCTTACACTGCATTGTCATGTTACTATAATTTAAAATTTTTCTTACACTGCTAGTATTGTTAGTACTAATTTGATGGTATATAAATTTTTTAAATAGTGCATTGTAATGGTTAGATATAATGGTCAGTTATGTTAATACAATTGACTTGTTAATATTCATTTGTATGTCTATTTTAGGCCTGAAGATTTATCGTCAATCTATTTCCAGTTTCCTGGGAAGAAGTATGCTCTTGTTAAGATGTCTGAAAGAGAAATCTCTTATGGTAGTTTGTTCAATGTAATGGTCAGCAATGGATACTGTAAGGATGACAGTCTTTGCTACTTGAAAGAGGAAGATATAGGGCTGCAAGGTGTTTGTGTTATTAAAGGCAACATCGAAGTAGTTCACATGCTGAGAGAATTTGAGAGCACACACACATTGTCACTGACAGTTATAAAGGGAAAGGTAGTTATTGAACCACCAATTGGAGAAGATCAAGATGCACAACAAATAGATGCAGAGCCACCTGTTGTTTTTGTTGTTGCTGAATAAGGTGTTGTGCACAAATCAGTTCCTCCTACCTGTCACTTACATCTTGGGACACAGGAAAGTGTAAATTTTTTGCCACTCAAATCAGTTCCTCCTAACTGTCAGTTACATCTTGGGACACAACTTAACACTAAAGTAAGTGTCAATTATGCTAATTTTTAGTTAGATTCAGATGAGGAGGACAATGCAGTTAGTGAGGAAGAAATTTCTGTAGGCATGGACACAGATGAGGAGGACAATGCAGTTAGTGAGGAAGGTTCAAGTAGTGATGAAGATTTTGTAGTTGATGTGGACCACTTAGATGTAGGAGAAGAAGAAGATGACTCAAATTCAGTGCCGTATGTAGAAGAACAAATTGCAAAAAGGAGGAAAGAGGAACCTGAGCTAGATGAAACTATTTCTGAAATAAAGAGGAAGAGAGCTGAATACATGTCAAGTACACACTGTGAGGGGGACACAGATCCTAAAGATATATATGACATGGACCAGGAAGAAGATGATGAGGAGGCCCAAGAGATCCCAGTTCCTGAGCCTGTTAAGAAGAAGGCAAAGAGGCCAGGTCCTACAAGTAGATCCTACTCTAGTGCTGGTACAACCATTAACCCGGATTGGTTTCCATCTTCAAAAGAGGAAGATACATGCTTTGAAGGAGATGATGATGGCAATGAACCAATGTCCTTTGTTATCAGCTCTGGCAGAAGGAGTAGGGCTAAGAAAAGACCACCTAGGGTCTGGTATGATGAGGACAGGATGCATCCAGAATAGCAATTCCAGCTAAAGGTCTGTTTCAAATATGTTTACCAATTCAGAGAGGCCCTTGTCAATTTGCATGCGAAACAAGTTAGAAGATACAAATATCACAGAACTAGAGTGATAGGATAATAGTTTGCTGTGATGGAGATGGTTGTCAGTTCTACATGGTAGCACCACAGATAAGAAATGAGCCCACTTTCTGCATTAAGAAGATGAGGTTGGAGCACACATGTCCCACCCAGTCTGAGAAAACTAGGATTAGCTCAAGGTGGCTTGGTAACAAAATGCTTGAAACTATCAGATCAGATCCCAACACTACTGTACCTGTAATTGTTGACAAGGCAAAGAGGCAATTTGGGCTTGAGATTCCTAGGATGATGGCATGGAGGGCTAAGAAGAAAGCAAAGGAGATTTTGCTTGGTGATCACAAGAAGCAATATAAGGGGCTGAGAGACTATTTGGAGACTGTCAAGCTTACAAATCCTGGATCTAGGTGCATTGTCACTACTGTTATTGGCAAAACCAGACAAAATCCTACTGCTGGACCAAGGTTCCATGGTCTATTTTTCAGTTTGAATGCATGTTGTGAGGGCTTCTTGAATGGATGTAGGCCATTCATAGATCTAGATGGCCGCTTCATCAAATTGACAAGTGGTGCACAGATACTAGTAGCTACTGGAAGGGATGCAAACAACAATATGTACCCCATTGCCTTTGGAGTGGTTGGAGTTGAAGATACAGTTAACTGGTCCTGGTTCTTTACACAACTCAAGTATGCTCTAGGAGGAAGTGAAGAGGGCAAGTTTGGAAAGTACACATTCATGTCTGATAGACAGAAGGTTAGTTCATTTAGTTCATTTGCTTGTTTATTTAGTTGTTCATTTAGTTCATTTACTTATTCATTTAGTTCATTTGCTTGCTTATTTAGTTGTTCATAGTTATTTACTTGTTCATTTAGTTGTTTTCATTTAGATCATTTACTTCATTAAGTTCAAAAAACATAGGCATCAAGACTAGTTGGTAGTTTTCGAGTCGTAACGCTTCTTGTCGACACTTAGGTCTAGATAGCCTAGGGTGACCCATGTGGCATCAAAGAACGTAGCCATCATCAAAGTGATGCCATCATGACTAGTTGGTAGGTGTCGAGTCATAACGCTTCTTGTCGACACTTAGGTCTAGATAGCCTAGGGTGACCCATGTGGTATCAAAGAACATAGCCATCATCAAAGTGATGCCATCATGACTAGTTGGTAGGTGTCGACTCGTAACGCTTCTTGTCGACACTTAGGTCTAGATAGCGTAGGGTGACCCATGTGGTATCAAAGAACATAGCCATCATCAAAGTGATGTCATCATGACTAGTTGGTAGGTGTCGAGTCGTAACGCTTCTTGTCGACACTTAGGTCTAGATAGCCTAGGGTGACCAATCAAGACTAGTTGATCATCAAAGTGAACCCATCATGTTTAGTCATTTAAAATCATTTAAAATCGTTTAAAATCATTTCAATTCACTTTCATGCAGGGTCTACTTAATGCAGTGACAGCAGTATTCCCAAACTGCCATCATAGGTACTGTTTGAGGCACATCTATGCAAACTTCCAGAGAGCAGGATTTGGAGGGGAGGATTTGAAGAGATGCATGGATGCAACTGCCTATGCTTACACTGAACATGAATTTAATTTGGCCATGGAAAGCATGAAGGCTGAGTGCACTGCTGCTTGGGAGTGGATGTCAAGAATTCCTTCTAAATCTTGGTCTAGGCATGCAATGGACACTAATTGCAAAACTGATTTGGTGGTGAATAATTTGAGTGAAGTTTTGAATAAGTACATTCTAGATGTAAGGAACAAGCCAATTGTCACAATGATCTATGGGATCAAGGACATGTTCCTAGTGAGGTTCCACTAGAAGAGAGAAGGTGGATAATGTGCTAGATGGGAGATTGCACCAACCTATGTAGAGAAGTTGGAGATGAACAAGAAGTATGCAAGGGATTGCAAAGCACTGATAGCTGGCCAAGGACTTTTCCAAGTCACTAGTGGAGACAAGACCTATGGTGTTGACACAAACCTACATATATGTGGGTGCAAGAAATGGGACATCACTGGAGTTCCTTGCAACCATGCTTGTTCTGCCATCTATAGGTCTAAACAGCTGCCAGAGGATAATATCAATGTGTTCTTCAATAAATCTATGTACTTGGAGGCATATAAGACAGTAATTTACCCTATTCCTGGTCCAGATAGCTGGGTGAAAACTCCAACACCTGACATTGAACCACCACAATTCAAAGATGACAAGAAGGGGCCAGCAGAAGAGAAAAGGAAAAAGGGAAGTTTGAGCCACCTCAAGCAAAACAGACATCTAGGATGGCTACTATAACATGTGGGAACTGCAAGTTGCAAGGACACAAGTACACAAGTTGTCCTAAGCCATTAAGGCCTGATCTGCAAATCAGGAGCACAAACACATGGTATTTTCATTTTGAAATTACTTGAGTGTTCATTTCTATTGACTGATCATTATAAAGTTGTTTAATTTTGAAATTACAGGAAAATAGGACTATACCTGAATGGCACCATGGTGCAGCTGCATCAGCTACTGGAAGTGCTAGGGGTGCACCATCATCATCTACTACAAACTCCTCTCCTGCTGCTGCAAGAGATGCTGGAAGGGGTGCTGCTGGAAGGGGTGCAACCTCATCTCCTGCTGCTGGAAAGGGTGCTAGTTCATCTGCTGCCGCTAGAAGGGGAGCAAGGTCTGCTACTACTCCTGGAAGGGGTGCTACTTCTTCTCCTACTGTTGGGAGAGGTGCAAGATCTTCCACTACTGCTGGAAGGGGTGCAAAAAGGTTCAAGCCTCCAAGAAGTTCTGCAGAAGCTTCTACTAGCCAGCCTACAGGTAGTAGGCCAAAGAGGACAAAGTACATGAGCAAGAGGATGGAGGGGTACTTCTATGCTAGTGGGAACTACTAAATGCTCAAATTTGAAGTCTGTATACAAGTGCATGTGTGCTAAATCAGGCATTACATCACTTTATTTATAACATTATGAACCTATGTATTATGGCACTATGACACTACGGCACTCAGAACCTATGTTTGTGAAACCTATGTATGGCATTATGAACCTATGTATGGCACTGTGAACCTATGTATGGCATTATGAACCTATGTATGGCACTGTGAAGTTATTTATGTTTATCTCCTGCTGTTACAGTTCTGTGCAAATATATGTTATGTGCAAATATATGGCACTGTGCAAATATATGGCACTTTGAAGTAATTTCTGTGCAATATATGTTCTGTGCAATATATGTTGTGTGCAAAATAAATTTTGAGCAAAAAAGATCTATGCAAAATATGTTCTGTGCAAAGTAAATGGTAACAGATCATGGCAAAACAACCACAAACATTTAGAATATATGTTCTCTGCAACTATTGTGGCAAAAAAACCACAAACATTTCATTTGATACAAACAAAATACATTAATAAGTAGGACATTCATCCAAAGATGCAATGATAATAAGTTGGACATTAGTTCTTGGGAGTACGCAACACAAGTCTTCAGAGTACACAACACAAGTCTTGAACATAAAGATACATAAAGCATTACAGCTTATTAAGTGCATAAGAGCACATTCATATCAACTGCAGTGCTACCCTAAACCACACCACACCACATACTTAAAAATCATCACATATCTCCTTCAACTTCTTGATCTTGTCCTTGTTCCCATGTTTCTGTTTGAGCAGATCTGCAATGATGTACTCCAGTTTTTTCTTCTCTTGTTTCAGTTGGTCCATCTCTATCACAACTTGGTCTCTCTCTACAACTAGCTGGTCCCTCTCTTTCTCTGCCTTTGCCCTAAGTACCTGATGAAGATTGGTACAACCATGGTCTGCCAGCTTCTTCTTCTTCTCCATCTCCTCTTTGAGATCACTTAGAGCCAACCTAACATTGCCCAGCTCTGTGATAGCAACCTCCTTGTCAGCAACCATTTTAGCAAAGTCCAATTTGAAAAACCTCAGATCTTCCTCCATCTTCCTCTTTTCTCCAACTAGTTTGAAATTTCTTTCAGCAAGCTCAACATTTTCTCTCAGCCTGTCCTTGATATCTTTGTCATACATGCTCCACAATTCAGTGAGGGTGGCATAGCCACTGACCACTCTGGGTCTATCCACTCCAGATAGTTGCACCTTACTTCTGCCTACAATTAAATAAATATGTTCTCAATAAGAAATTGTATGAAATGTGCACAAATTATATAATACCGTATGAAATTGTAGTTTAGTTCTTTCCACCCAAATGTGCACAATTTTTAGTTTTAGTTCTATCCACTGAATTGTAATTCAGTTATATCCACTGAATTTTAGTTTGGTTCTATGCATCAATTGGTGCCTAAATCAAATATTACATCATTATATATTGTCAAAATTGTATGCACAAATTCTAGGCAGAAACAATTATAACAACATATATAAATTTTTTTCATCTATAAGATTGTATATGCATAGATTATATGCATAGATTATGGGCAACAAATCTTTGATACATAAAATTAGAGTACTGACAAGTGAATGGACCAAAAACTAACTAAGCTAATCTACTTACAGTAATAACCAACATACCTTCTCCTCAGCACACGCAAGAAAATGTCTGCCTGTGTCCACAGATTCAAATGCAAGAAGCCTGACGCAAGGTTGTTGATGCAGACAACGAGACGACAGATCATGAGCAATGCCACTCCATTAATAGCAAGATATAGTCCTAGGTGAAGGAAATATGCCCTAGAGGCAATAACAAAGTTATTATTTATTTCCTCATATCATGATAAATGTTTATTATTCATGTTAGAATTGTATTAACCGGAAACATAATACATGTGTGAATACATAGACCAACATAACGTCACTAGTATGCCTCTACTTGACTAGCTCATTAATCAAAGATGGTTATGTTTCCTAACCATAGACATGTGTTGTCATTTGATTAATGGGATCACATCATTAGGAGAATGATGTGATTGACATGACCCATTCCGTTAGCCTAGCACTTGATCGTTTAGTATATTGCTATTGCTTTCATCATGACTTATACATGTTCCTGTAACTATGAGATTATGCAACTCCCGTTTACGGAGGAACACTTTGGGTGCTACCAAAGGTCACAACGTAACTGGGTGATTATAAAGGAGTACTACAGGTGTCTCCGAAGGTACATGTTGGGTTGGCGTATTTCGAGATTAGGTTTTGTCACTCCGATTATCGGAGAGGTATCTCTGGGCCCTCTCGGTAATGCACATCACTGTAAGCATTGCAAGCAATGTAGCTAATGAGTTAGTTACGGAACGATGTATTACATAACGAGTAAAGAGACTTGCCGGTAACGAGATTGAACTAGGTATTGGATAGCGACGATCAAATCTCGGGCAAGTAACATACCGATGACAAAGGGAACAACGTATGTTGTTATGCGGTTTGACCGATAAAGATCTTCGTAGAATATGTGGGAGCCAATATGGGCATCTAGGTTCCGCTATTAGTTATTGACCGGAAACAAGTTCTAGGTCATGTCTACATAGTTCTCAACCCCGTAGGGTCCGCACACTTAACGTTTCGTTGACGATATAGTATTATATGAGTTATGTATGTTGGTAACCGAATGTTGTTCGGAGTCATGGATAAGATCATGGACATGACGAGGAACTCTGGAATGGTCCGGAGATAAAGTTTGATATATGGGATAATAGTGTTTGATCTCCGGAAGAGTTCCGGAATTCACCAGAAGGGGTTCCGGATGTTTCCCGAAATGTTTGGGTACGAGAACACGTTATTTGGGCCAAAGGGGAAAGCCCACAAGGTTTTTGGAAAGCGCAAAAGGAAGTTTTGCGGAGTCCAGGGGCCAGACGCCAGGGTCCCTGGCGTCTGGGTCCAGACGCCGGGAACCCTGGCGTCTGGCCCTGGAGTCCGAGAAGGACTCTTGCCTTTCGGGTGAAACCGACTTTGTGGAGGCTTTTACTCCAAGTTTCGACCCCAAGGCTCAACATATAAATAGAGGGGCAGGGCTAGCACCAAAGACACATCAAGAAACACCAAGCCGTGTGCCGGCAACCCCGTCCCCTCTAGTTTATCCTCCGTCATAGTTTCCGTAGTGCTTAGGCGAAGCCCTGCGGAGATTGTTCTTCACCAACACCGTCACCACGCCGTCGTGCTGCCGGAACTCATCTACTACTTCGCCCGTCTTGCTGGATCGAGAAGGCAAGGACGTCATCGAGCTGAACGTGTGCAGAACTCGGAGGTGTCGTGCGTTCGGTACTTGGATCGGTCGGATCGTGAAGACGTACGACTACATCAACCGCGTTGATAAACGCTTCCGCTTAGCGATCTTTAAGGGTATGAAGATACACTCCTCCTCTCGTTGCTATGCATCACCATGATCTTGTGTGTGCGTAGGAAAATTTTGAAATTACTACGTTCCCCAACAGTGGCATCCGAGCCAGGTTTTATGCGTAGATGTCATATGCACAAGCAGAACACAAGTGAGTTGTGGGTGATACAAGTCATATTGCTTACCAGCATGTCATACTTTGGTTCAGCGGTATTGTGAGATGAAGCGGTCCGCACCGACATTACACGTACGCTTACGCGAGACTGGTTTCACCGTTACGAGCACTCGTGCTTAAAGGTGACTAGCGGGTGTCTGTCTCTCTCACTTTAGCTGAACCGAGTGTGGCTACGCCCGGTCCTTGAGAAGGTTAAAACAACACTAACTTGACGAACTATCGTTGTGGTTTTGATGCGTAGGTAAGAACGGTTCTTGCTAAGCCCGTAGCAGCCACGTAAAATTTGCAACAACAAAGTAGAAGACATCTAACTTGTTTTTGCAGGGCATGTTGTGATGTGATATGGTCAAGACGTGATGCTATATTTTATTGTATGAGATGATCATGTTTTGTAACCGAAGTTATCGGCAACTGGCAGGAGCCATATGGTTGTCACTTTATTGTATGAAATGAAAACACCCTGTAATTGCTTTACTTTATCACTAAGCGGTAGCGATAGTCGTAGAAGCAATAGATGGCGTAACGACAACGATGCTATGATGGAGATCAAGGTGTCGCGTCGGTGACGATGGTGATCACGACGGTGCTTCGGAGATGGAGATCACAAGCACAAGATGATGATGGCCATATCATATCACTTATATTGATTGCATGTGATGTTTATCCTTTATGCATCTTATCTTGCTTTGATTGACGGTAGCATTTTAAGATGATCTCTCACTAAATTATCAAGAAGTGTTCTCCCTGAGTATGCACCGTTGCGAAAGTTCTTCGTGCTGAGACACCACGTGATGATCGGGTGTGATAGGCTCTACGTTCAAATACAACGGGTGCAAAACAGTTGCACACGCGGAATACTCAGGTTAAACTTGACGAGCCTAGCATATAACAGATATGGCCTAGGAACACGGAGACCAAAAGGTCGAGCGTGAATCATATAGTAGATATGATCAACATATTGATGTTCACCGTTGAAACTACTCCATCTCACGTGATGATCGGACATGGTGTAGTTGATATGGATCACGTAATCACTTAGAGGATTAGAGGGATATCTTTCTAAGTGGGAGTTCTTAAGTAATATGATTAATTGAACTTTAAATTTATCATGAACTTAGTCCTGGTAGTATTTTGCAAATTATGTTGTAGATCAATAGCTTGCATTGTTGCTTTCATATGTTTATTTTGATATGTTCCTAGAGAAAATTGTGTTGAAAGATGTTGGTAGCAATGATGCGGATTGGATCTGTGATCTGAGGTTTATCCTCATTGCTGCATAGAAGAATTATGTCCTTAATGCACCACTAGGTGACAGACCTATTGCATGAGCAGATGCAGATGTTATGAACGTTTGGCTAGATCAATATGATGACTACTTGATAGTTTAGTGCACCATGCTTAACGGCTTACAATCGGGACTTCAAAGACGTTTTGAACGTCATGGACCATATGAGATGTTCCAGGAGTTGAAGTTAATATTTCAAGCAAATACCCGAGTTTAGAGATATGAAGTCTCCAACAAGTTCTATGGCTAAAAGATGGAGGAGAATCGCTCAACTAGTGAGCATGTGCTTAGATTGTCTGGTTACTACAATCACTTGAATCAAGTGGGAGTTAATCTTCCAGATAAGATAGTGATTGACAGAGTTCTCTAGTCACCATCATCAAGTTAGTAGAACTTTGTGATGAACTACAGTATGCAAGGGATGACGAAAACGATTCTCGAGCTCTTCGTGATGTTGAAATCGACGAAGGTAGAAATCAAGAAACAGCATGAAGTGTTGATGGTTGACAAGATCACTAGTTTCAAGAAAAAGGGCAAAGGGAAAGAAAGGGAAACTTCAAGTAGAATGACAAGCAAGTTGTCACTCCCGCGAAGAAGCCCAAAGCTGGACCAAAGCTTGAAACTGAATGATTATACTGCAAAGGAAATGGTCACTGGAAGTGGAAATGCCCTGAATATTTGGTGGATAAGAAGGATGGCAAAGCGAACAAGGGTATATTTGATATACAGGTTATTGATGTGTACCTTACTAGTGTTTATAGTAGCCCCTGAGTATTTGATACTTGTTCGGTTGCTAAATATTAGTAACTCGAAACAGGAGTTACAGAATAAACGTAAACTAGTTGAGGGTGAAGTGATGATGTGTGTTGGACGTGGTTCCAAGATTGATATAATCATCATCGTACGCTCCCTATACTTTCGGGATTAGTGTTAAACCTAAATAAGTGTTATTTGGCATTTGTGTTGAGCATAAATATGATTTGATCATGTTTATTGCAATACGGTTATTCATTTAAAGTCAGAGAATAATTGTTGTTCTGTTTACATGAATAGAACCTTCGATGGTCATACACCCAATACAAATAGTTTATTGGATCTCGATCGTAGTGATACACATAATCATAATATTGATGCCAAAAGATGCAAAGTTAATAATGATAGTGCAACTTGTTTGTGGCACTGCCGTTTGGGTCATATCGGTGTAAACCGCATGAAGAAACTCCATAAAGATGGATTTTTGGAATCTCTTGGTTATGAATCATTTGATGCTTGTGAACCGTGCCTTTTGGGCAAGATGACTAAAACTCCGTTCTCCGGAACAATGGAACGAGCTACTGACTTGATGGAAATAATACATACAGATGTATATGGTCCAATGAGTGTTGATGCTCGTGGCGGGTATTGTTATTTTCTGACCTTCACAAGATGAATTGAGCAGATATGAGTATATCTACTTAATGAAGCACAAGTCTGAAACATTTGGAAAGTTCAAAGAATTTCAGAGTGAAGTGGAGAATGATCGTAACAAGAAAACAAAGTTTCTGCAATTTGATCGCGGAGACAAATATTTGAGTTACGAGTTTGGTCTTCAATTAAAACAGTGTGGAATAGTTTCACAAACTCATGCCACCTGGAACACCACAGCTTAATGGTGTGTGCGAACGTCATAACAGTTATTTATTGGATATAGTGCGATCTATGATGTATCTTACCAATTTACCACTATCGTTTTGGGGTTGTGCATTAGAGACAGTTGCATTCACTTTAAAAAGGGCACCATCAAAATCCATTGAGACGATGCCTTATGAACTGTGGTTTGGCGAGAACCAAAGTTGTCGTTTCTTAAAGTTTGGGGCTGCGATGCTTATGTGAAAAAGTTTTCACCTGATAAGCTCGAACCCAAATTGGAGAAATGCGTCTTCATAGAATACCCGAAGGTAACTATTGGGTACACCTTCTATCACAGATCCGAAAACAAGATTCGTTGCTAAGATGGATCCTTTCTAGAGAAGAAGTTTCTCTCGAAAGAAGTGAGTGGGAGGAAAGTAGAACTTGATAAGGTAATTGTACCTTCTCCCAAATTGGAAAGTAGTTCATCACATAAATCAGTTCCAGTGATGCCTACACCGATTAGTGAGGAAGTTAATGATGATGATCATGAAGCTTCAGATCAAGTTACTACCGAACCTCGTAGGTCTTCCAGAATAAGATCCGCACCAAAGTGGTACGGTAATCCCGTTCTAGAAGTCATGTTACTAGACCATGATGAACCTGCGAGCTATGAGGAAGCGATGATGAGCCCAGATTCCACGAAATGGCTTGAGGCCATAAAATCTGAGATATGATCCATGTATAAGAACAAAGTATGGACTTTGATTGACTTGCTCGATGATCAGCAAGCCATGTTAAATAAATGGATCTTCCAGAGGAAGACGGACACTGATAGTAGTGTTACTATCTACAAAGCTCGACTTGTTGTGAAAGGTTTTTCGACAAAGTTAAAGGTGTTGACTACAATGAGATTTTCTCAACTGTAGAGATACTTAAGTCTATCCGAATCATGTTAGCAATTGCCACATTTTATGAAATCTGGCAAATGGATATCAAAACTGCATTCCTTAATGGTTTTCTTAAAGAAGAGTTGTATATGATGCAACCAGAAAGTTTTTGTCAATCCTAAAGATGCTAACAAAGTGTGCAAGCTCCAGCAATCCATCAATGGACTGGTTCAAGCATCTCGGAGTTGGAATATACGCTTTGATGAGTTGATCAAAGCATATGGTTTTATACGGACTTTTGGAAAGACCTGTATTTACAAGAAAGTGAGTGGGAGCACTACAGCATTTCTGTTAAGTATGTGTGAATGACATATTATTAATTGGAAATGATGTAGAATTTTCTGGAAAGCATAAAGGAGTGTTTGAAAGGAGTTTTTCAAAGAAAGACCTCGGTGAAGCTGCTTACACATTGAGCATCAAGATCTATATAGATAGATCAAGATGCTTGATAAGTTTTTCAATGATTACATACCTTGATAAATTTTTTTGAAGTAGTTCAAAATGGAACAGTCAAAGAAAGAGTTCTTGCCTGTGTTGCAGGGTGTGAAGTTGAGTAAGACTCAAAACCCGACTATGGCAAAAAATAGAAAGAGAATCAAAAGTCATTCCCTATGCCTCAGTCATAGGTTCTATAAAGTATGCTATGCTGTGAACCAGACCTATTGTATACCTTGCTCTGTGTTTGGCAAAGGAATACAATTTTGATCTAATAGTAGATCACTAGACAGTGGTCAAGAATATCCTTAGTGAGGACCAAGGAAATACTTCTCGATTATGGAGGTGATAAAAGAGCCCGTCGTAAAAAGTTACAACGGTGCAAGCTTTTACACCGATCTAGATGACTCTAAGTCTCAATCTGGATACATATTGAAAGTGGGAGCAATTAGCTAGAGTAGCTCTGTGCAGAGCATTGTAGACATAGAATATTTGCAAAATACATACGGCTCTGTATGTGACAGACCTGTTGACTAAACTTCTCTCACGAGCAAAACATGATCATACCTTAGTACTCTTTGGGTGTTAATCACATAGCAATGTGAACTAGATTGTCGACTCTAGTAAACCCTTTGGGTGTTGGTCACATGACAATGTGAACTATGGGTGTTAATCATATACAGATATGAATATTGGTGTTAAATCACATGATGATGTGAACTAGATTATTGACTCTAGAGGCAATAATAAAGTTATTATTTATTTCCTTATATCATGATAAATGTTTATTATTCATGCTAGAATTGTATTAACCGGAAACATAATACATGTGTGAATACATAGACCAACATAACGTCACTAGTATGCCTCTACTTGACTAGCTCATTAATCAAAGATGGTTATGTTTCCTAACCATAGACATGTGTTGTCATTTGATTAATGGGATCACATCATTAGGAGAATGATGTGATTGACATGACCCATTCCGTTAGCCTAGCACTTGATCGTTTAGTATATTGCTATTGCTTTCTTCATGACTTATACATGTTCCTGTAACTATGAGATTATGCAACTCCCGTTTACCGGAGGAACACTTTGGGTGCTACCAAACGTCACAACGTAACTGGGTGATTATAAAGGAGTACTACAGGTGTCTCCGAAGGTACATGTTGGGTTGGCGTATTTCGAGATTAGGTTTTGTCACTCCGATTATCGGAGAGGTATCTCTGGGCCCTCTCGGTAATGCACATCACTATAAGCCTTGCTAGCAATGTATCTAATGAGTTAGTTACGGAATGATGTATTACGTAACGAGTAAGGAGACTTGCCGGTAACAAGATTGAACTAGGTATTGGATACCGACGATCAAATCTCGGGCAAGTAGCATACCAATGACAAAGGGAACAACGTATGTTGTTATGCGGTTTGACCGATAAAGATCTTCGTAGAATATGTGGGAGCCAATATGGGCATCCAGGTCCCGATATTAGTTATTGACCGGAAACAAGTTCTAGGTCATGTCTACATAGTTCTCGAACCCGTAGGGTCCGCACGCTTAACGTTTTATTGACGATATAGTATTATATGAGTTATGTATGTTGGTAACCAAATGTTGTTCGGAGTCACGGATAAGATCATGGACATGACGAGGAACTCTGGAATGGTCCAGAGATAAAGTTTGATATATGGGATAATAGTGTTTGATCTCCGGAAGAGTTCCGGAATTCACCGGAAGGGGTTCCGGATGTTTCCTGAAATGTTTGGGTATGAGAACACGTTATTTGGGCCAAAGGGGAAAGCCCACAAGGTTTTTGTAAAGCGCAAAAGGAAGTTTTGCGGAGTCCAGGGGCCAGACGCCAGGGTCCCTGGCGTCTGGGTCCAGACGCCGGGAACCCTGGCGTCTGGCCTTGGAGTCCGAGAAGGACTCTTGCCTTTCGGGTGAAACCGACTTTGTGGAGGCTTTTACTCCAAGTTTCGACCCCAAGGCTCAACATATAAATAGAGGGGCAGGGCTAGCACCAAAGACACATCAAGAAACACCAAGTCGTGTGCCGGAAACCCCGTCCCCTCTAGTTTATCCTCCGTCATAGTTTCCGTAGTGCTTAGGCGAAGGCCTGCGGAGATTGTTCTTCACCAACACCGTCACCACGCCGTCGTGCTGCCGGAACTCATCTACTACTTCGCCCGTCTTGCTGGATCAAGAAGGCGAGGACGTCATCGAGATGAACGTGTGCAGAACTCGGAGGTGCCGTGCATTCGGTACTTGGATCGGTCAGATCGTGAAGACGTACGACTACATCAACCGCGTTGATAAACGCTTCCGCTTAGCGATCTTCAAGGGTATGAAGATACACTCCTCCTCTCGTTGCTATGCATCACCATGATCTTGTGTGTGCGTAGGAAAATTTTGAAATTACTACGTTCCCCAACACTAGGAAGCTAACCAGCACACAAATTGCACAAATCAGTAACCTGGTAAAAAATCCAAAAATGATGAACCCTAACCCTAGCGGGATGAACCCTAATCACTACAAGAAATATGTCAACTGGTGACCTTCTGTCAGTGACCCTGGAAGAATTGGTCATAGATCTATGACCATTTCATACCAATTGGTCAAAAGCTGTTCGGGGGGCTCCAAACCCTAAACCATTGCGACCATTTTGGTCAGAAAGGTCGTAATTTCCTTACACGAAATGGTCACAAAAGCAAACAATGCTAGTTTGCTGTCTTATTTCTAGTTGTTAATGACCAATATAGATGGTCATAGCCTTGTAGATTGTGGTGGGTTGTGATGACTAGGCGCCATCTCATCAGTTTTGCCTATGTGTCATGTCCATGTGGCAGTTTTTGCCCTAGGTTGTGAAGCAACCTATATTTCTGTTATTGCAAAAATTCCCAAAAAATTCTCATAAATGTTTTGGTTCATATCTTCATCAAATATGTCAAAAACATTCCTTGCCTAGTTCAAAAATAATTCGAAAATATTCATTTTCCTATTTTGTTCAGAGCAGCACTTTGTGAAGGAAGTACCACTTTGGCATGTCCAAATGGTATCCATTTTCTACAGTGCTTTCCTATGCCCAGATAACCATCCTCCACCAAATGCCAGCTCAATCCATTCATTGTTTTGAGCCCAGCTTCAACATTCGTATTTATGTCCAATGTGGTACTTTGTATAGCAAGTACCACCTAGGCTCCTCCTTTTGAGGTGAAAATTTGTGAAGACGGTCTTCTTAGTAACTGATCATCCTCAGCCAAAACTCACGCCCATTAGCCATGTGCATTTCCCATACCGCAAATCAAACACTTGGTTGCTTATTCATGTTTGAGCATCGATCGGTCTCCTCGTGAGAATCATATGCTGTGATTTTCTTCCTAGCACCTACCTGGGGAGTGCCCAACCCACTAGACATGCCTAGGCCGCCCAGAACACATGGCAACGCCACGGTCACGCGGTGACCACGCGGTGGTCATGCGAGCCTACGCGCTCTAGAGTTGGGGCCCTCGGCCACCGTCCAAATATCGATGTCTCGCCATCAAACCATGTACTTATGTACCTAGAAATAGATACTTATGTACCTAGAAATGATTTTTGGAAAAAATAAAGAGCAAACTATGAGGCAGCTACAGTTCAAATTTGACCCGTTTCTAACTTAATCGACGACAATTTGTCTTTTTCACCAGAGGTGGATCAAAACTTTTTTCACCCAACCATTTTGTCAATTGTGCATTATATATGGCCTAGTATTTTATAAAATTAATTTGGTCCATTTTTGCAACAATTATTTGGTAGGTCCTTCACAAAAAAATCTCCATTTGGGCACTCGAAAAATGGAAAATGAATTTTCCGTGCAAAGAAAATGAAAACTTCCTTAGGCAACATTGTTTGGAATTACAAGATGCACCCTTGTGCACAATATGAGATCATTTGAACAAACTATGCCATGAATGTGTCCATAAGATTGATCATTTGGCATGAAAGCCATGAATCTTCACGCATGATAGCTCATTTCTAAGAACACTTTTTAAAAATAATTACCGTATTACAAGTTTATTATTTTTCCTGGAAACTTTGTCACATATAATGACCCAATGCGAAGATTTTCCAATTTTTTGATTTTTTTGAGTTTATTATGCCCGTTTCAAAATGCGGTCAAAATGGCGGGCTTGACCGTTCCTAGCTAGTGGTTGAATCTTGGAATTTTTTTGGTGTTTCTATGATTAAATAGATACTTATGTACCTAGAAATGATTTTTGGAAAAAATAAAGAGTAAACAATGAGGCAGCTACAGTTCAGATTTGACCCGTTTCCAATTGAATTGACGGCAATTTGTCTTTTTCACCAGAGGTGGATCAAAACTTTTTTCACCCAACCATTTTGTCAATTGTGCATTATATATGGCCTAGTATTTTATAAAATTGATTTGGTCCATTTTTGCAACAATTATTTGGTAGGTCCTTCACAAAAAAACCTCCTTTTGGGCACTCGAAAAATGGAAAATGAATTTTCCGTGCAAAGAAAATGAAAACTTCCTTAGGCAACATTGTTTGGAATTTCAAGATGCACCCTTGTGCACAATATGAGATCATTTGAACAAACTATGCCATGAATGTGGCCATAAGATTGATCATTTGGCTTGAAAGCCATGAATCTTCACGCATGATAACTCATTTCTGAGAGCACTTTTTAAAAATAATTACCATATGACAAGTTTATTATTTTTCCTGGAAACTTGGTCTCATATAATTACAGAATGCGAAGGTTTTCCAATTTTTTGATTTTTTTTGAGTTTTTTATGCCTGTTTCAAAATGTGGCCAAAACGGCGGGCTTGACCGTTCCTAGCTAGTGGTTGAATCTTGGAATTTTGTTGGTGTTTCTCTGATTAAATAGATACTTATGTACCTAGAAATTATTTTTGGAAAAAATAAAGAACAAACTACGAGGTAGCTACAGTTCAAATTTGACCCGTTTCCAACTGAATCGGTGGAAATTTGTCTTTTTCACGAGAGGTGGATCAAAACTTTTTTCACCCAACCATTTGGTCAATTATGCATTAAATCTGGCATAGTATTTTATAAAAATGATTTGATACAATTTTGCAACAATTATTTGGTAGGTCCTTCACAAAAAAACCTCATTTGGGGCACTCAAAAAATGGAAAATGATTTTTTGTGCAAAGAATATAAAAAATCCCTTTATCGATACTGTTTACTATTCCAAGATGTAAACTTTTGCAGAGTATAAAGAACTCATTTTGAACAAATATAAAGAATATAAAGAATATCATTTGAACAAATATTTGGTAGGTCTTTTACAAAAAAGAAATCATTTTGAGCACTAAAAAATGGAAAATGATTTTTTCGTGACCTATTTAAAAGGTCATAAAGTCTTCAAATTGTTTGTTGCGTTCTGATTGGTCTATAGGCATATCACACGGATCATGCATCCGACACCGTCGGATGCTCCGCGATCCAACGGCGGACCTCATCCCCTCACCCTCTCACCCACGTAGCCCTCTCACCCCCCTCACCCACGCAGACCCCACTCCACACCGTTCCAACCCTAGCCCCCACGCCCCCACTCTCCCGCACCCGCACCCACTTGCCAAACCCTAGCCGCCGCCGTCCCTGCCCATGGCCGTCGACAGCAAGGAGCCCGAATCCCCATGCCTCCCAAGCGCCCGAAACCATAGCCCGCGGCGCAGCCATGGCGACCGAGCTCTGGATCCGATCCAAACCCAAACCAGCCACCTCTCTCCCGGCTCCCTCCCCCGGTGCAAACCAGCCGCCGCCCCCGCCCTCGCCTGTGACCTTGCCGCCGTGCTCCGCCCTCCGCCCTCTGCCACCCTCTTCCCCTCTCCCGCCTCGTCCCCTCACCTTCTCGCCCGGATGGAGACCCGAAGCCGCACCCAACCCAACCCAACCATCTCTTCCTCGCTCTCCCCACGTGCCTCTCCCGGTGATGCGCCGCCGTCCCCCGCCTCCCTGCTCCATGTCCGCCCCCCTCGGCATTCGCGCTGCCGGATCTAAACCTACAACTGCGGCCGCTGGCGTTCCCAGATCTACGGCGGCGTGCTGACGGTATCGTCCTCGTCCTTGTCAAGGAAGGACCACAGGTTCCAGCTGCCGGCTGCGACCAAGGGAGGTTCTCGGCCGGATCTGCATAGCATGGCCGGGACGAAGATGCCAAGACCTACCCGCCGCCATCTTCCACCGAGAGAAGACGGGCCGGCACAGAGAGAATCCTCCGCGTACTGTGTTGTGCTTCGTCTTGGGCGCCTGCCGACGCGTCCTCTACGGTCGCCCTCCTCCTCCACCGCGTCCATGGATGGCGCTCACCCCGGAAGGTACCGCGCGCACTCCGCCTCCCCCACTGCCAATCCCTTCCCAGTCCTGCCAAGTCTGATTGTTTGCCTCTATCTGCTCTGATTGAACACAGAGGAGGTGGCGTTCAACGCCACGGACGGACGGAGGCTGGCCAGACGCCAACACCTGCGGCTGAGCTCAGGCTTGGGTTTGGGAGGGCGTCTCCTGCTTCTTCGTGGACCATCGGATCCACTCCGTCTCCATGTACGCCCTCCACCTTGTCCATCTTAGACCCCCTCCATGTTACTTTTCGATTGGATTTCCATGAGTGAATAATTTCTCTCTTGTTCATCATCTTCTGTGTTTTTTGTGCCGCAGAAACATGGATGGAGCTCAAGGCACCATCTCGCCCACCACAAGGCTGCATAGACGGTAGGATTCATTTCCCACAAACCCCTCCTCTATGCAGGATGCATGTATCACACTTTGAATCAGCCTGTACTGGCCTCAAAATAACACTGTGCGTACTTGTTCACTATTTACTAGATTGATGAATCAATCAGGCTGCATGCTGAAATTTAAGATTCAGGCTTTTTTTTGGTTCTCTACCTGTTCGGTTACATGTTGAGATGATTTCTTGTATGGATGATGATTATGTGATGTCCTGTCCAACAGTATGTCAATCTTTTCCATGTCTACTTTGCATGTCACAGCTACACGATGAGTAGTTCTTTTTTCACTGTTTGTGATATTTCTT
Organism: Triticum aestivum; assembly: GCF_018294505.1. NCBI lineage: Eukaryota > Viridiplantae > Streptophyta > Magnoliopsida > Poales > Poaceae > Triticum > Triticum aestivum. The sequence continues at coordinate 571,114,246 of NC_057795.1, forward strand.
CTCTGAACCATGGAAAGAAATGTCAATCCTGAATGTTTGCTTGTTTTTGTAAGCCTGCATGTCCACACCATCTGTAGCATTAATATGGTGCTAAGTTTTGTCATTCTGCATGGACGCGGGACCGGAGATGCAGAGGCCGCTGTTCTTCCTCCGTACAGCCGAGGGCGATGCAAGCACGTGACGCCCGCGTCCTCAACTTTAGCAGTTCAGTAGGTATTGTTCTGTCCCTCGCCATCTGTACTTGAAATCCCTTGCATCCATCTCATTACACTAGCTAATATATTACAACGGAATGAATCAACTACTCTCATGGTCTATCCCATCCCATCTAGTATTATTTACTGTCTATCTGTCTATGTATTTACTCTGAACAAAATTCAATCTGCACATCTGCATCTGCATTGCACAAGTACAGATACATCCGCCCCTGCTATTTTCTTGTTATACATTACATAGATGCATACATGCGCCAGGCTATTTCTATGTCTGTCTGTCTGACCTCTCAAGCATGCATATCTCTTTCGTATGTACTGAATTTTGTAACAATTTCGTTTTCCTCATACTTACAGGATGTTGCGCTCGCTACTCATGTTTTCTGATGCCGCAACAAAGGACTATATGTGGTTTCTTCAGTGGGGTTGTCGCTGTCGCTCCTCATGTTCAATAACGTTTCAGCATTGGACCTGCTAATCACCCAAGCCAAGCCTCGCATCGCTTCAACAAAGCGATACTTCTTCCAATTCACCTCTGCTTCAACTCTGCTCTGTTTTTCATCTTCTCTTATTTAAGCTAAGAAAGATTTTGAGTTTGCATCCATCTCATTACACTAGATAGCACAATATATTAGTGAAGGCAACTCTTCTACATATCAATTTCCGCTACTTGATTGGTTCTATATTTTTAAAGTTGTTTTGTGGTGCATGAACCCAACTTGAAGAAATATAGGCTTATGATGACTATTTTCCTTCTTAATTAATCATAGTTGTTGGCTTTGGTAGCTTGCTAAATATGCTTTAGTTATATATAGGAATGACGTGCCTTCTATGCTTAAATGATTGTTTGGCTCTATAATTGTTGACATGAATATCTTGACTTTCCAAACAAGTATAGGACTGTACCTATGCATACAGATTATCCTAACAAAACTGAAAATAAAAAATGAAGCATGAAATAACCAATATGTGGCTGATTTGTATTTGCATGTTAAGCGGAAAGTTGTAGCCAAGGCTTATATATTACAAAATATTGTCACACCTCTGAGCTTCTACTATTGTTAGGGCATCGTAGTGTGATCTTCATGATTTTTCGCTTGAAGATGTACTGATTCATTAGTCAAGCAGAGACACAAGTCATCTTTTGCTACTGTTAGCTCTATGGATGTTTATTTAGCTGCAAGTTCTGCCAGCTCTAACTTGGTTATACAGCAGTTCAATTCAGTCAATCTGTTGGAACTAGTTATTCTATTACTTGTATACATATTTTATATCCTGCCCTATGCCCTTGTCGACTTGCTTAGGTACATAATTGTTATGTCTTGCAATCTGGTATTGATGATTGTCAATGTATTCATGTATAACCCCTCTCTCTGTGTGTTTTTCTGTCAATAGCTAGTAGCATAAGTTGGAGTTGGCTGTACCAGGAACTTAATCTGCATTTATTCAACCAGATCAAGTACAAGTACATTAGTTCGTAATCTGCTATTCATACATCTCCTATTCATAAATTTCCTGATTGGTGATGTGACTGTAGATATGATGTAGGTTCAGTGCTTACTATTTTTTGATTTGATGCATGTTACCTTCGTTTCTGGCTATGCCTTCTTTAGTGTTTTGCCAGCTAACTACTCTATTGGTCGTTTTGAAATATGAAGATGCTGCATGTAAGCACTATTGCTGGCAAGTTGGCACATCATATTAGTCTTATCCCATGTTTTGTCACTAGCATACAATACAATCCCTTGTCCTGTCACTAGCATACACTACAGTTTTATTAAAAGGGGGCATATCATTTGCTCTATATAATAGTGCTGATTTTGCGCTGATATGAACTTACAACAGTATTACATTGTAGTGTTTTCTCCATGTTATTGTATCACTAGTTTCATGCTGCCTTCTCATTTGAACCTATTACTTGTTTTTGTTTTTATCCTTGATTAGTATCAATTGTTGTATTGTAGACTTAAAATTGTGGTGGTTCCTCCTTTACAGAAGCTCAAGTGTGAAGTCGTGAATTGTGAAGCAAGTGTCAAGCCGTGAAGTGTGAAGCCAAGTGTGAAGCCGTGAAGTCCAACTCATTGTAGCATATCTGTGTTGTAAAGATTGTAATACATTTATTTAGGGGTATATTTGATGAATTTTATGCGTTCTTTGTTCTATTTGAAATATTGATTATGTATGTGATTTGAAAACTTGTGGAATGGAAACTTGTCCACTGAGGCCACTTATGAAAATAATTTGTCAAATTTGTACATTTCTGACATGTGGGACCAATTTGAGAGATGAACATGACAGGTTGGACCCATCTGACTAGTGGGACTAGCTTGAATATATAATAGTTGAAAATAGAAAAATCAAAATAGAAAATCAGTAGACTAAAAGGCCATGGCCCAAAAATAAAAAGGCTGCAATGTTGGGCTTGGTCCATGAAGCTGACAAAAAATTCATAGGGAAAAAATATAAATGGGCTGAATTAATGGGCCCGACCCATATAAACACCGAATTGGACCGGGCTGAATCTTGTGCCACATCAGCTTGCCATGCTGGATACCTACGTGGACTGGGGAGGTTGCTAGTGACCAAAACGCCACATTGGACATATTTTGGTCATAAACGTCTACGACCATTCCAGAAGAAAGGTCTCTATAGTCAGTTTAGGACTGCCAGCTTTTGACCTTCTATTTTTGGTCACAAAAAGGTCGCAAATGAAAAACCATGACCTTTCAGTGACCAATAGTGGTGCTCACAAGTTGACATATTTCTTGCAGTGAATCCGTGGGGGAGGCGAGAGGCGAACACGCATACCTAGCTAGTGACTTCTTTGCCATCTAAATAAGAGCTCGAGGACTGGTCGCTCCAAGAAACCATGGCGGAGCGGCGAAAGGTGACGAGTCGACAGTGGCGGCGCCGACGGTCGTCGGGGTCGAGAGAGAGGAGAGCGAGAGTGATGAACTAGCTGGTCCGGTTCGAACACCGACCGGTGCGGGCCACTTAAACGGGTGCACGAAACGGCCGTCTCTCGGCGTCTAACGGCGTCCGTCAACACGCGCCACGTCAGCCCGACAAGCGGGACCCACCTGTCGGATTCGCTGTTTTCTGGGCTAAAACGCAGCATCAGTGCTCCGCATTATAGATTAGCCCCATTGTTGGTGGTTCTGTGTGCCCTGCCTCAAATGTGGTACCGATCTATACCCTAGCCCATAATATGGTGGTTTTTCAATAAATAACTCTTATTCTGACCACTAAGGATGTGTTTGACCTAAATGGTGGCTTCATTTGCTTACTGTAGTTTTGAGTGTTTAGATTGTGCATGTGAGAGTACAATATGATAGTGTTAATTTTCTTTTAGTAAAAAACTTATTTGTATTTTAGAGTTAAGAGGAACTAAGAAGTTCTGTGTGAAATGTGATGAACTTCGACGTCGTTTTGCAGGGTCATCAGTTTTTGCGTAGCATAATTTTAGCAAGCCAGGAAGTGAGCCTATCATCATTGAACTATGGATGAGCCGATTTCACTTTAAAGGGAAGAAGGCAAAATTTATTCACTACCTGGTCCCTCTATTTGCAAATATGTCTGTTGGAAAACTCTTCAGCAACCAGGAAAATGCATATTTCAGTACCAATTGATTCCATAATACTCGAGTGGTGTCATGAATGAAATATTAGCAATCAAGTAACTACAAAAGTTGAACATATGTGATGACAGACAACACGAGAGAGTGCTTGGGAAAATACGCTAGGAGTAGAAGGGATAAATTAGATGGACAACCAAAAGGTATTCTGATCAGTGCTTACTAAAAATAGCTTGATTTAGTAAGTTTTCTGCGAAATTAGAAAGTACGAAGTAATTAGACTCTCCTTTCAATATTTGTTCTTATCGTTAGACTGAGACTCTATTAAGAAAATCGCATAATTGAAGTCAAGATGTTTTTGTAAACTTCTTATTGCGTCGGCATGTGAATTGTAGATGTAACATCTCAATGCATGTCACCACAACAAGTTTCTGTATGCTTTTTGTACAACAATATTTTTTCTGTATGCTTCTCTTCTAAATGACACCGCTTGCTCGACTGTCTATTTTTCTATTCTGGATGCAGCATCTGCGTGCATATGCAACCGATATTTTTCTCTGGATTAAGTTTCAGAGTGATAACACCGCTAAACAGAGCTGCTACAAAGTAATACACTCTCTCAGGATACTCAGTTTAACTTCTCTTATGTTAATTTTTCTCGAAAATGTGAAGTCTTTATTTTTCTATTTTTTGTGGGTGGGAAAATGTGAAGTCAATATACCAAGTTGTATCCAAGTCATGTTATGTAGACGAGCATTCATACTATGTTAGGAATACTATGTATATAGACTAGAGATATACGAGACAACATGTTTGCAAGTGATAGTAAGATATTAAACTGCAATTTCATATGGGCCTCACATATTTGAATTTTTGGTCAGCTCTTAAGTTCTTCCTTGCTTTCCTTAATTTACACGATGATATGTTTTCCATTTTGATTGAATCTCCCCTCCTCTTCCACTATCTAATGCTTACCTTTTCAGTACAGATGAGTTGATCAGAACATAGGCGCTTTTCCTGGCGACCGTTTACAAGAACAACTTCACATTTTTTTTCTCCGCTTTCCATGAGTACTAAGAATATGTATTTCCCAACTTATCAGAATAAAAAACTTTTCTTAGTTGCAAGAATAGCATGCCGTACTCTCATGTTTACATCTTTGTGCAATACAATTTATCAGGAGTTTGTTCATGCCGTCGAGTGTGTGGGTGAAACCAGGGGGGGTCTTGAGCTATCGGGAAAGATGATGATTTCTTTATTCCTCCCATTGCAACCCACGGGCATGTTTGCTAGTATACATAAAAAAATGTTATCGGGGAGGGGGTATATCGACCCCCCTCATGTTGAAGTTATCTGGGAGGGGGTATATCGACAATGATGACATATACATAGAAAAAATGTTATTGGGGAGGGGGTATATCGATCCCCCCTCATGTCGATGTTATCGTGGAGGGGGTATATCGACAACGACGACATATACATAGAAAAAAATGTTATCGTGGAGGGGGTATATCGACCCCCTCATGTCGAAGTTATCTGGGAGGGGGTATATCGACAACGACGACATATACATAGAAAAAATGTTAAGGGGGTATATCGACCCCCCCTCATGTCGAAGTTATCAGGGAGGGGTATATCGACAACGATGACATATACATAGAAAAAAATGTTATCAGGGAGGGGGTATATCGACCCCCCTCATGTTGAAGTTATCGGGGAGGGGGTATATATATCGACAAAATTACATCATCATATATCGGGGAAGTTTTCATATATCATCATCATCATCATTTAGTACAAAAAATTGACCAAGCTAGTTTTCATATATCATCATATATATCATCATCATTATCATCATCATCTACTACAAAAACATCTAACGACATCTATGAACAAAAAAATTTCTATGAACAAAAAAAATCATACATCAATGCATATACATATATCAATGGATCATACATACATCTGCATATACATATACATACAACATCCATATACATACATCAATGAAAAAAATATATGAAAAAAGGCAGCAGGCTGGGGCAGCGGCGCGCCGCAAGCAGAGAAGGCCGGGGTGGCGCGCGGCAAGTAGAGTAGGCAGGGACAGCGGGGCGGGGGAAGGGAGGGCTCGTTGGGCGGCGACGGTGAGGTCGGGGAAGTGGGGCGGCGACGGCGAGGTTGGGGCAGAAGGCGGGGTAGGGGAGCGGCGACGGCGACGAGGAGGCGTACGGGGCAGGGAGTGCGGCGGTGCGTCGGCGCGTCGGGTCGGGGGCAGGGTGCAGCGAGGGTGTCATCAACGGTTAGCTCGGGAATCCTGCCGGCGTCGTGGATGGATTTGCCGCCGTCGGGGGGAGAGGAGGAGAAAAGATCGAAGTGGGGATGGGCGGTTCTGAAAATTCCTAAGTATTGCTTATATACCCATGGCACCAACCGGTACCAATGCCCCCCTTTGGTACCGGTTGGTGTCACCAACCGGGACAAAAGGTCTCTTTTCAGCATCCCAAAGGGCGGGAAACAGAGGCCTTTGGTCCCGGTTGGTGGCACCAACCGGTACCAAAGGTGGGTATTGGTACGGGTTCATGGCACCAACCGGGACCAAAGGCCTCGTGCTGCCCGTGGCCAAAACTTTAGTCCCACCTCGCTAGTTGAGAGGGGTACGCAGTGGTTTTTAAGCCCCACTGCCGCACCCCTCTCGAGCTCCTCTCCATTGCAGGATTACGGGCCTAATTGTCACTACTATGCCTGTTAGGCCTACTGGGCCTTCTGCGGGCCTGAATCCTAGCCCATGGTAGGGTTTCTAGTCGTATTCAAGCCGTGGTGGCCCAGTAGGTGGCATTCCCCCCCCCCCCAGTTTTTTTCTTCTATTTTATGAATTATTTATTTTCTTTTGTTTTTTTGCTTTATTTTTTAGTTCTTTTTTGCTTTTAGGTAATAAAAATTATAAACTTTCTGTTAGTGCCATTTGTTTTCCAATTTGAATAGTTTAAATTTGATTTTTTTGAAATTTGTGTGAATCACTAGTTTTTGAATAACTTTACTGTGAAAATAAATTTTTGAGTGATTCTATTTCTTGCTATTTAATATTACTGTCTTTTATCATTCTATTCAAAAATAGATTTTGTTATTAGTTTCTAACACAAAAATTCTTTATGATAATTCTTTTTTGCTATTAAAGTTTCTAACAAAAAATTTCTTTATGAAAATTCTTTTTGCTTCTAATGTTTTGAACAGAAAATACTTTGATAATTTTGGTTGCACAAATTTTATATAATTTTAGTTTCAATAATACTAGAGGTTTATAAAAGTTTTTTGAGTTGATTCCTTTTGCTAGTGGAGTTTTATAAAAGCTTTTTAGTTGATTCTTTTTGCTATTGAAGGATATTATAGTTTTGTTTTTAGTTGATCATAACATAATATTTTAATTGATTATTTTTAGTTCATTCTTTTTGCTATTAGTTCATTCTTTTTGCTATTAGTTCATTATTTGAGCTAAATGACCCTGAAATTGAAAAGCACTACAAATGATCTGTGCAAAGGTTGAAAGTTGGCATGGTATCATCATTTCACCCACATAGAATGTGCTAAAAAGTTGAGAGGGTTACGAAAAAAATTGGATGCACTTTGTGTACAAAACAGACAATCTATTTGGAAGTATCAGGGTTTTGGATGGAAAAACTCATCTATTACAAAGGGATTTCATTTGTTCAAATGTAACTAGAGTGATATTCTGGATCAAAGGCATCATCATAATAGTTGTTGATAGAAAGTCTTCACTTTTTCTTCGCTTGTGTCCTTTGCTTATTGCGTCGTAACCATGGATAATCTTCATCGTTTAACAGGGTGCTTGGGTCAGCCTTGACTTTGAAAGGAGGAATTTCATGAAACTTTTCATAACCTTCAGACACATCTGTCTTGCCCTCCAATCCCACGATGTCTCTTTTTCCTAAAAGAACTATATGGCGATTTGGCTCATCGTATGATGTATCCGGTTCCTTATCTTTTCTTTTTCTCGGTTTGGTAGACATGTCCTTCACATAGAAAACCTGGTCCACATCATTGACTAGGACGAATGGCTCGTCTGTGTACCCCAGATTGTTCAGATCCACTGTTGTCATTCCGTACTATGGGTCTACCTGTACCCCGCCTCCTCACATATTGACCCATTTGCACTTAAAAAAGGGACATTAATATCATATCCATAGTCAAGTGCCCATATGTCCACTACTTAACCATAATATGTGTCCTTTCCCGTCTTGGTTGCTACATCAAAGCGGACACCACTATTTTGGTTGGTGCTCTTTTGATCTTGGGCGATCGTGTAAAATGTATTCTCATTTATCTCGTACCCTTTGTAAGTCATTACAGTTGAAGATAGTTCCCTTGCCAATGAGTATAGGTCATCAGAAACAGTGTTGTCACACCTGAGACGTGTTTGGAACCAACTGCCGAAACTCTAGATGTGTTCACATGTAATCCAGTCATCACACTGGTCCGGGTGTTTGGAGCGCAGAATGATCTTGTGTTCATTGACATACTGGGTCACCAAGGTAGAATTCTATAGAACCGTGTAGTGTGCTTGACACCAATAATGCCCGTTCCTACATATTACAGACTCCCCTCCTAGCGTGCCTTTTCCACCCAGCCTCCCCTCATACCGATATTGAGGGAGACCTATCTTCTTGAGGTCAGGAATGAAGTCAACACAAAACCCAATGACATCCTCTGTTTGATGGCCCATGGTGATGCTTCCTTTTTGCCTAGCACGGTTATGGACATATTTCTTTAGGACTCTGATGAACCTATCAAAGGGGATTATATTGTGTAGAAATACAGGCCCAGAATGACAATCTCGTTGACTAGATGAACTAAGACGTGCATCATGATATTGAAGAAGGATGGTGGGAACACCAGCTCGAAACTGACAAGACATTGCGCCAGATCACTCCTTAACCATGGTAGGATTTCTGGATCGATCACCTTCTGAGAGATTGCATTGAGGAATGAACATAGCTTCACAATGGGTAATCAAAAGTTTTCCAGTAGAAACCCCCTCAATGCAACCGAAAACAGTTGCATCATAATCACGTGGCAGTCATGAGACTTTAGGTTCTGGAACTTTTTCTCTGCCATATTTATTATTCCCTTTATATTCGATGAGTAGCCAGATGGGACCTTCATACTGAGCAGGCATTCAAAGAAGATTTCCTTCTCTTTGGTAAGAGTGTAGCTAGTAGGACCTTCATATTGCTTTGGAGGCATGCCGTCTTTTTCGTGCAAACGTTGCAGGTCCTCCTGTGCCTCCGGTGTATCTTTTGTCTTCCCAAACACACCCAAGAAGCCTAGAAGGTTCACGCAAAGGTTCTTCGTCACGTGCATCATGTCGATTGAAGAGCGGACCTCTAGGTATTTCCAGCAGGGTAGGTCCCAAAATATAGATTTCTTCTTCAACATGGGTGCGTGACCCTCAACGTCATTCGGAACAGGTAGTCCGCCGGGACCCTTTCCGAAGATTACTTTTAAATCATTGACCATAGCAAGTACGTGATCACCGGTACACATGGCGGGCTTCTTCCAGTGATCTGCCTTGCCTTTGAAGTGCTTTCCTTTCTTTCGAGATTGATGTTTGGTCGAAAGGAATCGACGATGCCCCAGGTACACATTCTTCCTGCATTTGTCTAGGTATATACTTTTGGTGCCATCTAAACAGTGCGTGCATGCGTGGTATCCCTTGTTTGTTTGTCCAAAAATGTTACTCAGAGCAGGCCAATCATTGATGGTGACAAACAGCAACGCATGCAGCTCAAATTCCTCCTGTTTGTGCTCATCCCACGCACGTACACCATTTCCAATCCACAGTTGTAAAAGTTCTTCAACTAATGGCCTTAGGTACACATCAATGTCGTTGTCGGGTTGCTTAGGGCCTTGGATGAGAACTGACATCATAATGAACTTCTGCTTCATGCACAACCAAGGAGGAAGGTTATAGATACATAGAGTCATGGGCGAGGTTCTGTGATTACTGCTCTGCTCCCCAAAAGGATTAATGCCACCCACGCTTAAACCAAACCATACGTTCCTTGCGTCACATGCAAACTCCTTCCAGTACTTTCTCTTGATTTTTCTCCACTGCGACCCGTCAGTGGGTGCTCTCAACTTCCCGTCTTTCTTACGGTCCTCTTTGTGCCATCACATCAACTTAGCATGCTCTTTGTTTCTGAACAGGCGTTTCAATCGGGGTATTATAGGAGCATACCACATCACTTTGGCAGGAACCCTCTTCCGGGGGCGCTCGCTATCAACATCACCTGAGTCATCTCGTCTGATCTTATAACACAATGCACCGCATACCGAGCATGCGTTCAAATCCTCGTACGCACCACGGTACAGGATGCAGTCATTAGGGCATGCATGTATCTTTTGAACCTCCAACCCTAGAGGGTATACAACCTTATTTTCTACATACGTACTGTCGGGCAATTCGTAATCCTTTGGAAGCTTCTTCTTCAATATTTCCAGTAGCTTCTCAAATCCTTTGTCTGGCACACCATTCTTTGCCTTCCATTGCAACAATTCCAGTACGGTAACGAGCTTTGTGTTGCCATCTTTGCAATTGGGGTACAAACCTTTTTTGTGATCCTCTAACATGCGATCGAACTTGAGCTTCTCCTTTTGACTTTCTCATTGTCTCCTTGCATCAACAATGACCAGGAGGAGATCATCATCGGGCACATCGTCTGGTTCCTCTTGATCTTCAACAGCTTCCCCTGTTGCAGCATCACTGTATTCAGGGGGCAGATAGTTGTCATCATCTTCTTCTTCTTCGATGTCTTCCATCATAACCCCTATTTCTCCGTGCTTGGTCTAAACATTATAGTGTGGCATGAAACCCTTATAAAGTAGGTGTGTGTGAATGGTTTTCGAGTCAGAGTAAGACTTCGTATTCCCACATATAGGGCATGGACAACACATAAAACCATTCTGCTTGTTTGCCTCAACCACTTCGAGAAAATTATGCACGCCCTTAATGTACTCAGAGGTGTGTCTCTCACCGCACATCCCATGCGGGTTCATCTGCGTGCATTATATATAATTAAGTGTGTCAAAAACCTTTACAAAACATCATTAATAGATAATTAAGTGACCAAATTAATAGAAGTTCATCATCACATTAAAACCAAAGTACATACATAGTTCTCATTGAACAACATATAGCTCTCCAGAGCATCTAATTAATTAAAGAAAGAATTCCTTATTAGGCCCTTTCTTAAAATTTGCTTCCCTTTTTGGCCTCAAAAATATTTTTCTTTCCTTTTTGACACTCAAACTTCATTTTGTGCCCTATGTGACATTTCCATCCATTTTTCCATCCAACTCTGTTAACTACCACGTGCAATTACAATTTTACCCCTGATGGTGGTATGTCACCACAAAGAGAAGGGGGGAGGGGTGGCGCATGGAGAGTGCTATCTGTGATGTCGCTACCAGTAGCACCGCTCCTGTGTCGCTGGAGCTTGCCATGTGCTCGTGTGCGCCGATACTAACGATGAACTAAGCTCTAGACGATGCACTCACCGTAATACAGAGCTGGCTTCCTTAATCCCTAATTGATCCTTTGCTTGAACGTCTACTAGTAGTACTAGTATGTACGAGCACGTTGCTGGAGACCACGACGAAGACGCCGTGTTGCACGCGAGTGGCAAGACGCCGTCGGCGCCCGGGATGAAGGAGCTGAGCAGGTGACGGCCGGGGCTGAAGACCTACCCGGCGCGTCGACGATGCTCGGAACCCGTGGACCTTCCGCACCGTGGCGCCGCTTCCGAAGAGGGAGTTGCAGTGGCAGCCGTCCTTTGGCCAGCGGCGGCGCACCGCAAGAGGTCGGCAAAGCCGGGGGCGCGCGCCAGGATCTCCAGCTCGACGTCTTCGGGCAGCCTCACCAGCGAGAACGCTGCGCGTGCGTGCATGCAAGTGCCGTTACGCGTGTGTGCATGCCATCGCTGGTATGCGCAAGAACGCAACAGGCAAACATGATTAGTTTTTTGCTCTAATCAACCTAGGTACGTATCTAATGGACGCTATCTAGCTAAGAGATGTGTGCATATCAGACAAGATTATCTACAAACCTGATTGCTATACATAAGAATAATATGTGAATTTAATTTTTACCGTCATAAAATTTTTCGGAGCAACGCACGGGGAATCATCTAGTTTATTCAACACCACAAAACATATCACATCATTCATGTGTTTGTATGTAAATAATTTGATCACAAACTACACTAGGGGTAAAACAGTCTCTTTAGTTCAGACTTAACACCGTTAGTGGCCAAAACTGACGGAAGTGTCACATAGGGAACAAAATGAAGTTTGAGTGTCAAAAAGGGAAGAAAGGAGAATTTTGGGCCAAAAAGGGAAACAAAATTTAAGAAAGGGCCAAATAAGGAATTCTCTCTTAATTAAACCATACATTGAAACTATGTAAAACATTTCAATGCGAAAACAAATGCGATCACAATCGCAACCAAGGTAACAATTGATCCAATGGCATAATGATACCAAGCCTCGGTATGAATGGCATATTTTCTAATCTTTCTAATCTTCAAGCGCATTGCATCCATCTTGATCTTGTGATCATTGACGACATCCGCAACATGCAACTCCAATATCATATTCTCCTTAATTTTTTTTATTTTTTCCGTCAAGAAATTGTTTTCTTCTTCAACTAAATTTAACCTCTCAACAATAGGATCGGTTGGAATTTCAGGTTCACATACCTCCTAGATAAATAAAATCTATGTCATGTTGGTCGGCATAATTTTCATAAACAATAAATGAATCAAATAGTTATAAAGATAATATATACCACATCCGAATCATAGACAAGACGAGGGCCGACGGGGGCAGATACCAAAACCATCGCATTATATAATAAGAAGCAATAATAAAAGTAAGAAAATTATACAAGTATCTATCTAAACATACAAGTAAGAATTTTTTTCTTTCAGAAAGAAAAGAAGAACAAGAGGCTCACCACGGTGGTGCCGGCGACGAGATCAGCACGGCGATCGACGGTGGTGAAGACGGGGACAAGACGTGACGAAACACTAAACCTAGACAAACATTAAGGAAAATGGAGCTTGGAGGTCGAGCTTGGAGATGACAAAGCTTAAGTAGTGTGGCTCGGGCATTCCATCGAACACCTCGTGTGCATAGGAGGTGAGCTAGAGCACCACAAATCCCTCCCCTCGCTGGCCAGAAAAAAAAGACAAGTGTGCTCTACTCGCCGGCGAGGGGGTATATATAGGCACATCATTGGTCCCGGTTCATGGCATGAACTGGTACTAAAGACCACCCTTTGGTCCCGGTTCAAGCCACCTCCCGGGACCAATGGTGGTGGGCCAGGAGCGAGGCCCATTGGTCCTGGTTCGTCCCACCAACTGGGACCAAAGGGGCCAGACGAACCGGGACCAATGCCCCCACGAGGCCCGGCAGGCCCCCTGGCCTCACGAACCGGGAACAATGCCCCCCATGGGTCCCGGTTCATGACTGAACTGGGACTAATGGGCTTATCTGGCCTGAATGAAAGCCCTGTTTTCTACTAGTTAATGAAGATGAGCCGACAATGGATGTACGATGACTGATGCTCTCCTAGTTTGTTAATGGCGTGCATACTTTTCTACTTGCGGCTGAGGCAAACAAGCGAGCGGATGGTTTTATGTTTTGTCCATGTGATGGCTGTAAGAATGATCGGAATTACTCTAAGTCAAGAAGCATTCACGTCCACATGTTTGAGTTCGGTTTCATGCCCCACTATAATTTTTGGACCAAGCACGAAGAAAGAGGGGTTGTGATGGAAGATAATGAAGAAGAAGAGGATGACAGCAACTATCCTAGCCATGGGTTCCCTGAATATGATGGCACAACAATGGGGGAAGAAGTTGAGCCGGCAATGCGGGATGAAGCTGAAGAAGAGGCATCAGATGAGCCCGCTGATAATCTAGGTCGGGCCATTGCCGATGCAAAGAGAAAATGTGCAAGTGAGAAGGAGAGGTTGAAGTTGCAGCGCATGTTAGAGGACCACAAGAAATTGTTGTACCCAAATTGCATAGCTGACAAGAAAAAGCTGGGTACCACTCTAGAATTGCTTCAATGGAAGGCAGAGAATGGTGTATCTGACAAGGGATTTGGAAATTTGTTAAAGAAGATGCTTCCAAAGGACAACAAATTTCCCGAGAGTATGTATGAAGCAAAGAAGGATGTCTATCCTCTAGGATTAGAGGTGCGGAAGATACATGCATGCCCTAATGACTGCATCCTCTACCGCGGTGAGTATGAGGATTTGAACGCATTCCCGGTATGTGGTGCATTGCGCTATAAGATCAACCATGATGACCCTGGTGATGTCGAGGGCGAGTGCCCCAGGAAGAAGATTCCTGCCAAGGTGATGTGGTATGCTCATATAATACCATGGTTGAAACATTTGTTCAAAAACAAAGATCATGCCAAGTTGATGCGATGGCACAGATAAGACTGTAAGAAATACGGGAAGTTGAAAGTACCTGCTGACGGGTCACAGTGGAGAAAATTCGAGAGAAAGTACTGGGAGGACTTCACATGTGACGCAAGGAACGTATGGTTTGGTCTAAGCATAGATGTCATTAATCTTTTTGGGGAGCAGAGCAGCAATCATAGCACCTGGCCTGTGACTCTATGTACGTATAACCTTTTTCCTTGGTTGTGCATGAAGCGGAAGTTCATTATGATGTCAGTGCTCATCCAAGGCCCTAAGAAACCCAGGAACGACATTGATGTGTAACTAAGGCCATTAATTGAAGAACTCTTACAGCTGTGGTATGGAAAAGGTGTATGTGCATGGGATGAGCTTGATCAGGAAGAGTTTGACCTACACGTGTTGCTGTTTGTGACCATCAATGATTAGCCTGCTCTGAATAACCTTTCAGGATAGACACACAAGGGATACCGTGCATGCACACACTGTTTGGATTATACTGATAGTATATTTTGGATAATTGTAAGAAGAATGTGTACCTGGGACATCGTCGATTTCTTCCGAGCAACCATCCCGTAAGAAAGAAAGGCAAGCATTTCAAAGGTGAGGCATATCATTGGACGAAGCCTCGCCACTGTACTAGTGATGACGTAGATGATATGGTCAAGGATTTGCAGATAATTGATAACCCACAAGTATAGGGGATCGCAACAGTTTTCGAGGGTAGAGTATTCAACCCGAGCCAAAGAATATTCTCAAGTATTAGCAGCTGAGTTGTCAATTCAACCACACCTGGAAACTTAGTATCTACAGCAAAGTGTTTAGTAGCAAAGTAATATGATAGTGGTGGTAACGGTAATGAAAGTAAAGACAACAAAAGTAATGTTTTTGGTATTTTGTAGTGATTGTAATAGTAGCAACGGAAAAGTAAATAAGCGAGAACCAGTATATGGAAAACTCGTAGGAACCGGATCAGCGATGGATAATTATGCCAGATGTGGTTCGTCATGTAACAGTTATAACATAGGGTGACACAGAACTAGCTCCAGTTCATCAATGTTATGTAGGCATGTATGCCGAGTATAGTCATACGTGCTTATGCAAAAGAACTTGCATGACATCTTTTGTCCTACCCTCCCGTGGCAGCGGGGTCCTATTGGAAACTAAGGGATATTAAGCCCTCCTTTTAATAGAGAACCGGAACAAAGCATTAGCACATAGTGAATACATGAACTCCTCAAACTATGGTCATCACCGAGAGTGGTCCCGATTATTGTCACTTCGGGGTTGCCGGATCATAACACATAGTAGGTGAGTATAGACTTGCAAGATAGGATCAAGAACGCACATATATTCATGAAAACATAATAGGTTCAGATCTGAAATCATGGCACTCGGGCCCTAGTGACAAGCATTAAGCATAGCAAAGTCATAGCAACATCAATCTCAGAACATAATGGATACTAGGGATCAAACCCTAACAAAACTAACTCAATTACATGATAAATCTCATCCAACCCATCACCGTCCAGGAAGCCTACATGGAATTACTCATGCACGGCAACAAGCATCATGAAATTGGTGATGGAGGATGGTTGATGATGACGACGGCAATGAATCCCCCTCTCCGGAGCCCCGAACGGACTCCAGATCATCCCTCCCGAGAGAGATTAGGGCTTGGCGGCGGCTCCGTATCGGAAAACGTGATGATTTCTTCTTTTTGAATTTTTTCTCCCCGAAAGCCAATATATGGAGTTGGAGTTGGCATCGGAGGGCCACCAGGGGGCCCACGAGGTAGGGGGGGCGCGCCCAGGGGGGGGAGGCACCCCCACCCTCGTGGACAGGGTGTGGTCCCCCTGGTCTTCATCTTTGGCGAGGATTTTTTATTGTTTTTTCTAAGGTGTTCCGTGGAGTTTCAGGTCATTCCGAGAACTTTTATTTTCTGCACATAAAACAACACCATGGAAATTCTGCTGAAAACAGCGTCAGTCCGGGTTAGTTCCATTCAAATCATACAAGTTAGAGTCCAAGACAAGGGCAAAAGTGTTTGGAAAAGTAGATACGACAGAGACGTATGAACTCCCCCAAGCTTAAACCCTTGCTTGTCCTCAAGCGATTCAGTTGACAAACTGAAAGAGAAAAAGAAAAACTTTTACAAACTCTGTTTGCTCTTGTCGTTGTAAACATGAAAAGCCAGCATTCAAATTTCAGCAATATTATGAACTAACCATACTCACAATAACACATAGGTCTCACAATTACTCATATCAATAGCATAATCAGCTAGCGAGCCATAATAGCAAAACTCGGATGACAACACTTTCTCAAAATAATCATAATATAATATAACAAAATGGTATCTCGCTAGCCCTTTCTAAGACCGCAAAACATAAATGCAGAGCACCTTTAAAGATCAAGGACTAACTAAACATTGTAATTCATGGTAAAAGAGATTCAGTCAAGTCATACCCAATATAAACCAATAATAATGAATGCAAACGACAGTGTGCTCTCCAGCGGGTGCTTTCTAATAAGAAGGATGATGACTCAACATAAAAGTAAATAGATATGCCATTCGCAGAGGGGAGCAGGGATTTGTAGAGGTGCCAGAGCTCGGTTTTAAAATAGAGATTGAATAACATTTTGAGCGGCATACTTTTGTTGTCAACGCAACAACTATGAGATGATGATATCTTTCATGCTAAACAAATTATAGGCGGTTCCCAAACAGAATGGTAAAGTTTATACTCCCCCTCCTCCACAAGCATCAATCCATGGCTTGCTCGAAACAACGAGTGCCTCCAACATTCAACGGGTCCCAGGGGGAGTTTTGTTTGCGATTATTTTGATTTAGTTTGCATAAAGCATGGGACTGGGCATCCCGGCGACCAGCCATTTTTCTCGTGAATGAGGAGCGGAGTCCACTCCTCTTGAAAATAACCGCCTAACATGGAAGATAAGGGCAGCCCTAGTTGAAACATGAGCTGCTCGAGCATACAAAACGGAATTTCATTTGAAGGTTTCGAGTTTGGCACATACAAATTTACATGGAACGCTAGGTAGATACCGCATATAGGAAGGTATAGTGGACTCATATGGAACAACTTCGGGGTTTAAGGAGTTTGGATGCACAAGCAGTATTCCTGCTTAGTACAGGTGAAGGCTAGCAAAAGACTGGGAAGCGACCAACCGAGAGAGCGACAACAGCCATAAACATGCATTAAAATTAATTTACACCGAATACAAGCATGAGTAAGATATAATCTACCATGAACATAAATATCATGAAGGCTATGTTGATTTGATTCAACTACATGCGTGAACATGTGCCAAGTCGAGTCACTCAATTCATTTAAAGGAGGATACCATCCCATCATACCACATCATAATCATTCTGATAGCATGTTGGCACGCAAGGTAAACCATTATAACTCATAGATAATCAAGCATGGCACAAGCAACTATAATCTCTAAATGTCATTGCAAATATGTTTACTTCATAATAGCTAACTCAGGAACGATGAATCATCATATTTACAAAAACAAGAGAGGTCGAGTTCATACCAGCTTTTCTCATCCCAATAAGTCCATCATATATCATCATTATTGCCTTTCACTTGCACAACCGAACGATGTGTATAATAATAAGAGTGCACATGCATTGGACTAAGCTGGAATCTCCAAGCATTCAACTCAAGAGAGAAGACAAGTAATATGGGCTCTAAGTTAAATAATCATTCATGCATATAAGAGCCACTAAGCATTTTCAATATAGTCTTCTTGACTCCCAAAGAAGGAAAAGAAACTAAAAACTATTTACACGGGAAAGCTCCCAACAAGAAAAAGAAGAACGGGAAATATTTTTGGGTTTTCTTTTTAATTACTACAGCAAAGAAATAAACTACTACTAATTTTTTTTGGTTTTTTGTTAAGGTTTATCAAACACACAAGAAGAAAGCAGGAAAAAGAAAATAAACTAGCATGAATATTATAGTGAAAGAGTATGAGCACCGACATCTAGCAATGAGTGTGTGTGAACATAAATGTAATGTCGGTGGGAAATACGTACTCCCCCAAGCTTAGGCTTTTGGCCTAAGTTGGTCTATTGCCAGGGATAGCCTGGCGGATATCCATAGGTGAAGCTGGGGTCATACTGTGATGAAGAAGGCTCCGGCTGCCACTGGCTGGCAACCTCCTCTGGATCACAAGAATAAACAGATAGTCATGGAGGCTGATCTTGTAGCTCCGGTTTTGGGGCTGGTGCAGGATTCCGATAGGCTTGAAGAGCCGACCACGGAACGATGTGAGGACTTGCTGATAAGTTAAACAAAGAAGGAGCAGGCAAAGTAATAGTCTCAGGGTGATGTTTATCAAAGTATAATTTGTATTTGAGCTCCCCTTCGCGACTCTTAACAACAAAATCATGTGCTATCATACTCTTGTAATCTAAATAAGCACGAGGCAGTGTTGTTTCTTCTTTCTCCTCACGCCTAATAGGTATTTCAAAATGTTCAGCTAGGCGTGAAGCATAAATGCCTCCAAAGATGGGGCCCTTAGTACGGTTCAGACTTAACCGTCATGCAACAATTCCACCCATACTAACAGAGTTATTGCGGTATAAACTATGGAACAAAATAATAATATCAGGAATACTAAGGTTCCCATAGTTTCCGCATCCAAACAAGCAACGACTAGCAAATAAGGCAAAGTAGCGTAAAACAGGAAAATGTATGCTAGTGATCCTTGCATCAGAAACCTTCCTGGTTTCTCCCACAGTGATAGTGTTAATAAAAGCTTCTACTTCGTTACGGTGGGGTTCATCTACGGTGCCCTCAAAGGGTATTCTGCAAACCTCGCAGAATTCAGCTTATGTCATCTCTTTAACAACGTCATATAAATGAAATTCTACTGTTGGAGGTGATTTCTTAGGGAAAAAGTAGAAGTTTTGCACAAAAGTATTTGTGAGTAAGAGATACTGATGACGTTGGTCGCGGAGGAAGTCGGTGAGGCTGGCGTTCTCAACCAATAAATAGAAATCCTCATAAATCCCGGCTCTCCTAAAAAGTCATCGGAAGGCCATTCACACGGCCGGACCTCTGCTGTGCGAGGCAGATTAAATTTGGGCTTCTGCTCTTCTTCCTTTTGTTTTTCCTTCGAGCTTCGGCTCGACGAGCCCCTCAAAAGTCTCTTCATTATTTCTGAAACAATCTGAAATTTTTAGTAACTTCAAATAAAAGTGAACCAACTTCAATAAAATTGATAGCAACAACTCCTACAAGTGCCTAGAGCCCGTATAAAGCATTGGAACTACTTGGAACCATATAAATTTGACATGCAAGCTCAAGAACATGGTCACCTATGCAGCACAAATTTGCAATGAATAAAGCACTGGAACAAAAACTAATTGGACCAATGGAGGAGTCACATACCAAGGAACAATCTCCCCAAGCAGTTTTGTGAGAGGTGCTTTGAGCAAGGAGATCGAAAATCACAGCAACGGGGGCTGGAACTCGTGCTTGAGTTGGTTTTTCATGTTTGTGTGAGACAGAGGAAGAAGATGGGTGCAGGAATAAGTGCAGGAGGGCCACCCTGGGCCCACAAGGAAGGGGGGCGCGCCCAGGGGGGTAGGGTGCGCCCTCCACCCTCGTGGCCAGGTGGCAGCTCCCCCCGCGGTAATTTTTGCACGGTAAGTCCTCAAATATTCCCGAAAAAATCATATTGAATTGGCATGGCATTCTGAGGAATTTTATTTTTGGGGTATTTTTATATTGCACGGATAAGTCAGGAGACAGACAGAAAAATACTATTTTACTTTTTTCTACTAAATAACAGAAAATGTAAAGAGGGTACAGAAGGTTATGCTTCTAGTTTCATCCATCTCATGCTCATCAAATAGAATCCAGTAACAAGGTTGATCAAGTCTTGTTAACAAACTCATTCCGATAATCATGGAACCGGAGAAATTTCGAATAGCACTAAGTTACCTCAACGGGGATATGAAAATCCCCATCAATAAGAATATCATACTTTTTCTTGACAGTAGGGAGAGGAAATTCAAAACCTCCAAATATAATCGATGGAAGTTTTCCAATAGAGTTGATACTATAAACTTGAGGTTGTCTTCTCGGAAAGTGTACCGTGTGCTCATTGCCACTAACATGAAAAGTGACATTGCCTTTGTTGCAATCAATAACAACCCCTGCAGTATTAAGGAAAGGTCTTCCAAGAATAATAGACATATTATCATCCTCGGGAATATCAAGAATAACATAGTCCGTTAAAATAGTAACGTTTGCAACCACAAAACGCACATCCTCACAAATACCGACAGGTATAGCAGTTGATTTATCATCCATTTGCAAAGATATTTCAGTAGGTGTCAACTTATTCAAGTGAAGTCTACGATATAAAGAGAGAGGCATAACACTAACACCGGCTCCAAGATCACATAAAGGAGTTTTAACATAATTTTTCTTAATGGAGCATGGTATAGTAGGTACTCCGGGATCTCCAAGTTTCTTTGGTATTCCACCCTTAAAAGTATAATTAGCAAGCATGGTGGAAATTTCAGCTTTGGGTATCTTTCTTTTATTAGTAATAATATCCTTCATATACTTAGCATAAAGATTTGTTTTGAGCACATCAGTTAATCACATACGCAAAAATATAGGTCTAATCATTTCAGCAAAGCGCTCAAAATCCTCATCATCCTTTTTCTTGGATGGTTTCTGAGGAAAAGACATGGGTTTCTGAACCCATGGTTCCCTTTCTTTACCATGTTTCCTAGCAACGAAGTCTCTTTTATCATAACGTTGATTCCTTGATTGTGGGTTATCAAGATAAACAACAGGTTCAATCTCTACATCATTATCATTACTAGGTTGAGCATAAACATGAACATTATCATTAACATTATCACTAGGTTCATGTTCATCACCTGATTGTGTTTCAGCATCAGAAATAGAGATATCATTTGGATTCTCAGGTGGTTCAGCAATAGGTTCACTAGAAGTTTGCAAAGTCCTATCATTTTTCTTTTTCTTCCTCTTAGAAGAACTAGGTACATCCATATTATTTCTCTGAGAATCTTGCTCGATTCTCTTAGGGTGGCCTTCAGGATACAAAGGTTCTTGAGTCATTCTACCAGTTCTAGTAGCCACTTTAACAGCATAATCATTTTTCTTACTATTCATTTCATCAAGCACTTCTTTCTGAGCTTTAAGTACTTCTTCTACTTGAGTGGTAACCATAGAAGCATGTTTGCTAACAAGTTTAAGTTCACCTCTAATATCAGCCATATAATCACCCAAGCGTTTAATCATATAAGCATCTTGTTTTAATTGTCTACAAAAATAGGCATTAAAGTCATCTTGCTTAAACATAAAGTTATCAAACTCATCCAAGCAATGACTAGCAATTTTAGTAGGAGGGACTTCAGCTTTATCATAACTACAGAGAGAATTTACCTTTACTACCTGTGTCGGGATATCGGGAGATTCTTCAGTAAATAAGTAGTTGAGATCATATACTTCTTCAATAGGCGGTAAATTAAGGCCATGTATTTCTTCAATAGGAGGTAAATTCTTAACATCTTCAGCTTTTATACCTTTTTCTTTCATAGATTTCTTTGCCTCTTGCATATCTTCGGGACTGAGAAATAGAACACCTCTCTTCTTCGGAGTTGGTTTAGGAATAGGCTCAGTAATTGGCTCTGGAGCTGGCTCAGGAGGTGGCTCAGGAGTTGCCCAATTATTTTCATTTGTCAACATATTATTCAATAGAATTTCAGCTTCATCCGGTGTTCTTTCCCTGAAAAGAGAACCAGCACAACTATCCAGGTAATCTCTGGAAGCATCAGTTAGTCCATTATAAAAGATATCAAGTATTTCAGGTTTCTCAAGAGGATGATCAGGCAAAGCATTAAGTAACTTGAGAAGCCTCCCCCAAGCTTGTGGGAGACTCTCTTCTTTAATTTTCACAAAGTTGTATATTTCCCTCAAAGCAGCTTGTTTCTTATGAGCTGGGAAATATTTAGCAGAGAAGTAATAAATCATATCCTGGGGACTTTGCACACAACCAGGATCAAGAGAATTAAACCATATCTTAGCATCACCCTTTAATGAGAAAGGAAATATTTTGAGTAAATAAAGGTAGCGAGATCTCTCATTATTAGTAAACAGGGCAGCTATATCATTCAACTTAGTAAGATGTGCCACAACAGTTTCAGATTCATAACCGTAGAAACGATCAGATTCAACCAAACTAATTATATCTGGATCAACAGAAAAATCATAATAATCCTTATCGGGAACACAGATAGGTGAAGTAGCAAAAGCAGGGTCTGGCCTCATTCTATCTCTAAGAGATTCTTTACTCCATTTAACTAGCAACCTCTTAAGTTCATATCTATCTTGGCAAGCAAAAATAGCTGCAGAAGATTCCACATCAAAAAGATAACCCTCAGGAATAGCAGGCATATTCTCATCATCACTATCATCATCGTATTCAGGTTCAATAATTTCTCTTTCTCTAGACCTAGCAATTTTCTCATCAAGAAATTCACCAAAGGGCACAGTAGTATCAAGCATAGAAGTAGTTTCATCATAAGTATCATGCATAGCAGAAGTGGCATCATCAATAACATGCGACATATCAGAATTCATAGCAGTAGCATGTTTAGGTGTCGCTAGCTTACTTATAACAGAAGGAGAATCTAGTGCAAGGCTAGATGGCAGTTCCTTACCTCCCCTCGTAGTTGAGGGCAAAATAGTAGTTCGATCATATTTCAAGGTCTTCATAGTGTCCAGCAGATATAAATCCTAAGTGACTCAAAGAATAGAGCTATGCTCCCCGGCAATGGCGCCAGAAAAAGGTCTTGATAACCCACAAGTATAGGGGATCGCAATAGTTTTCAAGTATAGGGTATTAGCAGCTGAGTTGTCAATTCAACCACACCTGGAAACTTAGTATCTGCAGCAAAGTGTTTATTAGCAAAGTAATATGATAGTGGTGGTAATGGTAACAAAAGTAAAGACAACAAAAGTAATGTTTTTGGTATTTTGTAGAGATTGTAACAGTAGCAACGGAAAAGTAAATAAGCGAGAACCAGTATATGGAAAACTCGTAGGAACCGGATCATTGATGGATAATTATGTCGGATGTGGTTCGTCATGTAACAGTTATAACATACGGTGACACAGAACTAGCTCCAGTTCATCAATGTAATGTAGGCATGTATTCCAAGTGTAGTCATACGTGCTTATGCAAAAGAACATGCATGACATCTTTTGTCCTACCCTCCCGTGGCAACGGGGCCTATTGGAAACTAAGGGATATTAAGGCCTCCTTTTAATAGAGAATCGGAACAAAGCATTAGCACATAGTGAATACATGAACTCCTCAAACTATGGTCATCACCGGGAGTGGTCCCGATTATTGTCACTTCAGGGTTGCCGGATCATAACACATAGTAGGTGACTATAGAATTGCAAAATAGGATCAAGAACTCACATACATTCATGAAAACATAATAGGTTTAGATTTGAAATCATGGCACTCGGGCCCTAGTGACAAGCATTAAGCATAGCAAAGTCATAGAAACATCAATCTCATGAAACAACACCAATCAGCCCTCCCGAGAGAGATTAGGGCTTGGCGGTGGCTCCATATCGTAAAACGCGATGATTTCTTCTCTCTGATTTTTTTTCTCCCCGAAAGCCAATATATGGAGTTGGAGTTGGCGTCGGAGGGCCGGACGCGCCCCCACCCTCGTGGACAGGGTGTGGGCCCCCTGGTCTTCATATTTGGCGAGGATTTTTTATTGTTTTTTCTAAGGTGTTCCGTGGAGTTTCAGGTCATTCCGAGAACTTTTATTTTCTGCACATAAAACAACACCATGGCAATTCTGCTGAAAACAACGTCAGTCCGGGTTAGTTCCATTCAAATCATACAAGTTAGAGTCCAAGACAATGGCAAAAGTGTTTGGAAAAGTAGACGTATCAATAATCTTTGGAAAGGGTCCTGGCGGACAATCTGTTCCGAATGACGCTGACGAATGCACACCCATGTGTAAGAACAAATCTATATTTTGGGACCTACCCTATTGGAAAGACCTAGAGGTCCTCTCTGCAATCGACGTGATGCACGTTACAAAGAATCTTTGCGTGACCTTGCTTGGCTTCTTGGGCATTTATGGGAAGATAGAAGATACAACAGAGGCACACGAGGACCAACAACGTATGCACGGAAAAGACAACATACATCAGGGTCATCCCAGCTACGCTCTTACCAAAGAAGAGAAGGAAATCTTCTTTGAATGCCTACTCAGTATGAAGGTCCCGTCTGTCTTCTCATCGAATATAAAGGTAATAATAAATATGGCAGAGAAAAAGTTCCAGAACCTAAAGTCTCATGACTGCCACGTGATTATGACGTAGCTGCTTCCAGTTGCATTGAGGGGGCTTCTACCGGAAAATGTTCGATTAGCTATTGTGAAGCTATGTGCATTCTCAATGTAATCTCTTAGAAGGTAATCTATCCAGAAATTATACCAAGCTTAGAGAATGGTTTGGTGCAATGTCTAGTCAATTTTGAGTTAGTGTTCCCACCATCCTTCTTCAATATCATGACGTACATCCTAGTTCACCTATGCGAAGAGATTGCTGTTATGGGTCATGTATTTCTATACAGTATGTTCCCCTTTGAGAGGTTCATGGGAGTCTTAAAGGAATATGTTCATAACCGTGCTAGAACAGAAGGAAGCATCTCCAAGGGCCATGAAAATGAGGATGTCATTGTGTTTTGTGTTGACTTTATTCCTGACCTTAAGCCGATTGGTGTTCCTAAATTGCGGCATAAGGGCAGACTAGGTGGAAATGGAACGCTAGGATCGAATCAAATAATATGTATGAAGGGCATTCTCTCACTCAAGTGCACTACACAGTTCTACATAATTCCACCTTGGTGGCTCCGTATATGGAGGAACACAAGAATATGCTACGCTCCAAATACCCGGAGCAGTCTAACGACTGGATTACACGTGAACAAACAAGGATTTTCACCGATTGGTTGCAGACACGTGCCATGCATGACGATGTTGTTGAAGATGACATGTACTTGTTGTCCTAGTTACCTTCTTCGGATATAATGACTGTCAAAGGGTAAGAGATAAATGGGAATACATTTTACATGATCGCCCAAGATAAAAGAGCACTAACCAAAACTGTGGTGTCCGCTTTGATGCAACAACCTATAGGGGAAAGGACACATATTGTAGTTACATAGAGGAGATATGGGAACTTGACTATGGAAGTGATTGGAAGGTCCCTTTGTTTCGGTGCAAATTGGTCAATCTGACAGGAGGCAGCGTAAAGGAAGACCCGCAGTAAGGAATGACAACAGTGGATCTCAACAATCTTGCGTACGCAGATGAACCGTTCGTCCTAGCCAATGATGTGGCGCAGGTTTTCTATGTGAAGGACATGTCTACCAAGCCAAGAAAAAGAAAAGATAGGGAAGCGAATACATCATACGATGAGCCAACGCGCCACATAGTTCTTTCAGGGAAGAGAAACATCGTGGGAGTGGATGACAAGACATACATGTTAGAAGATTATGAAAAGTTTCATGAAATTGCTCCCTTCACAATGAATGTTGACCCGAGCATCTGGCTAAATGATGAAGATTGTCCATGGTTATGGCGCAAAGGGACACACGCAAAGAAAAAGTTTCACACCCAAAGATCCCACTCTGGGATGTGACCGGCTTTACTGTCATCACTTTTCTTCTCTAGTAAGTTTCTGGACTTATATATTTGGAAAGTCCCACTTTGGACAAACCGTAGGGAATCTTTGTAATAGTTGGGGTGCTTATGTGTTTTGGCCTTTGAAACATGTACTTGTGTGCTTCCGACAAATGTCATCAATTTTCAACCCATTCCAACTTCATTTGGTATTTTTCAGCTCATTTACCTATTTTTTGAGCTAAATGACCCTGAAATTGAAAAGCACTACAAATGAACTCTGAAAAGGTTCAAAGTTGGCATGCTATCATCATTTCACACGCATAGCATGTGCTAAAAAGTTGAGAGGGTGACGGCAAAAAATGGATGCACTGTGTGTACAAAATGGACAATCTCTTTCAAAGTATCAGGGTTTCGGACGAAACCTCATCTGTTATAAAGGCATTTCATTTTTTAAACTTATTTAAAATCCAGACTTTTTGTGCACTTAGTTTAAACCATTCAAATCCACATCATCAATTTTCAACCATTTCTGACTTCATTTGCTATTTTTCATGCATTTACTAATTTTTTGAACTAAATGACCCTAAAATTGAAAAGCACTACAAATGAACTCGAAAAAAGTTGAAAGTTGGCATGGTATCATCATTTCACCCACATAGCATGTGCTAAAAAGTTGAGAGGATTACGGCAAAAACTAGATGCACTTCGTGTACAAAATGGACAATCTCTTTCGAAGCATCAGGGTTTTGGAGGAAAACTCATGTGTTACAAAGGCATTTCATTTTTGAAAACTTATTTCAACTCCAGACTTTTTGTGTGTTCAGTATGCACCATTCAAAGCCACGTCATCAATTCTCAACCATGTCTGACTTCATTTGCTATTTTTCATGCAGTTTCTAATTTTTTGAGCTAAATGACCCTGAAATAGAAAAGCATAAAAACACTAATATTAAACATAAGAAAAAAGAATCACTGAAAAATTTATTTTTAAAGTAAATTTATTCACAAACTAGTGATTCATAGAAGTTTCAAATAATTCAAATCTAAACTATTCAATTTTGAAAACTATTCGCACTAACAGAAAGCTTATATTTTTTTACCTAAAGCAAAAATATTCACAAAGAAACTCTAAATAAAGCAAAAACAACTCAGAAATAAAAGAAAATAAATAACACAGAAAACAAAAAAATGAAAAAAAAGCTCACCTACTGGGCCACAACGGCCTGCATACGACTAGAAACCCAACCTGTAGTTTGGCCAGGATGCAGGCCCGCATGACCCAGTAGGCCCACAGGACAGCGCACAGTTTTAGGCACATAAGCTTGCTTTGGAGTGGAGCTCGAAGGAGCAGTCGCGACTAGCTTTATAATTTAGTGCGGCTGCCCTTCGCTCAACCAGGTGGGACTAAACTTCTGCACCACGCACACGGGAAGCGCAAGCCATTAGTCCCGGTTGGTGGCTCCAACCGCGACTAAAGGGGGGGGGGTCTTTAGTCCCGGTTGGATCCACCAACCAGGACTAAAGGCATGCGCTTCCTGCCGCTTGGCCTGGCCAAAATAGACCTTTAGTCCCGGTTGGTGGCTCCAACCGGGACTAAAGCTCCCTCATATATAAGCAAACACTTCAAAAGTTTGCAGTTTCTTCTCTTCTTCCTTTGCTTTGATCTCTGCTTCGATGACAACGCCTCTGCCCCCGTCGCGCGCCGTCCCCATTGCGCGTCGTCGCCGCCCCCATCCCCATTGCCACCCCAGCCCATCCTTGTCGTGCCCCGGCCCATCGCCGCCCCCGTCGCCTCACCGACCGTCGCCCCGCTGTGAGACCCCCTGCCTCCATGGCCGCCCTCATCGCATCGAGCCCGCGCACACACATAGTACACACACAAACATTTTCTTTTAATTAATTTCTATTTTTCTAGTTTTTAGTTTTTATACTTTTATTTAAAAAATGGCGAACCTCTTATGCCTAAGAAGAATGCGGGCGAGTTCATTAGTCAGTGCGGAGTTCTTGTGAAGGACCAAATCCCGATCTCCATTCAAGAAGGGAAGAAGCCAGCAAAGGAACATCCAGATCTTAATTTTTGTTGACCAAAGAGAAAAATATCGTCTTTGGGAATCTCTCATGTCACATTTCACGCTACCAGATCATTTCACACCTGTAGATGCGGAGAAAGTCAAGAACGCTGCTCTTAGGAAGATGGCGATAGCGTTCAACAACCACAACAAAACTATATAAACTATATGGAACATGTACGTCAAAGGAGGAAAGAAGACTCTAGAATTCAAGGGAACACTGAAGAAGGCAAGAGATCACTGGGATGCTTTCGTGAAATTCAAGTAATCAGAAGTAGCTCAAGAACGATCGAGAGTAAATAAGATCAATGCCGCAAAAAAGATATGGCACCATAAGCTGGGGCCAGGTGGCTACGAGGTGTCCCGGCCTAAGTGGGATCTCGCTGAGCAACAAATGGTGGATGCAGGGGTCACTCCAATTACATTGAGATGCCCCCCAGGGCCATGACTTGGTTCTATGCGCATGGGAGGACATTGGACCCAAAGACAGGCGAGGTTTTGGAGCGGGCAAGTCCTAAAGAAGCCACCAAAAATTTACTTGTTGCAATAGAAGAGGCACGAACGGGGGTGTTCATGCCCAACAGAGAAAACTACAAGCTTACGCGCGCCCTGAAAACCCTAAACACCTAGGAAGAACACGAGGCAAATGCGTTGTTCCGTGGTTTGAGGGGTTTGCGGACTGGAACGCCAACTATAGATGTCATGCGAGAAGGAAGATGGCGGAGAAGAAGAAGAGGAAGCTGGAGCAGGAATAGAAGAAGCAGGAAGCAGACTGGCTTCAAGGCCTAGAATCAACACACGTGGAGTTGGCACTCGCTTTCCAACGGCAGTAGGAGCAGATCGATGAAATTAGCCAGGAAAGGGGGTCTCAGCAGCGGCAGCAGCTAGCGGATCCTGCATTGGATAGCACCATCCCATCCAAGCCGAGAAGCAGCGTGGGTTCTGCCCCGGGCGACAAGGCACTGCTGGATAGATACCCTGTGGATGACATCATGGGTAACACTAATTGTGAGCTACACTTTAAAATGAAGAACATATCCATGAAGGTGGCGGACGGTGTTGCTGATACAAATCCCACTCAAGCAACCTTCCATTGCAATCCGATTCCAGATGGCTATGCTCGTGTCGCGGTTGATGAAGTGGTGGCACAATATTGGGGGCTAGAGCTTGACATTCCTGGAGGTAACGATGAGCGCACACTGGGAGAGGCCATACACTATATCATTCATGGAGAAAGGATTGCATCGTCTTTCCAAGGCCACCGATACCACGTCAGCCGCCTCCTCCTACAAGTCCGCCACCGCGTCAGCAGTCGACTCCAGGTCCTCCAAGTCTGCCACCGCCTCTGCTGACTCATGGTTCTCCAAGTCTGCCAACGTGTGAGCCCACTCCTGCTCCTCCAAGTCTGGCACCGCATGAGCCCACTCCTTCTCCTCCAAGTCAGGCACCGTATCAGCCCAGCCCTCCTCCAAGTCAGGCACTACGTCAGACGTCTCCGTCGCCTAAGCAACAACGGAAGAGAGCCGCCGTAGCTCCGGCGGCTAGAGATACAAGTATAGGAGGCAAGAGATATCAATTTAGTCCAAGCCTCAAACCTCTTGCTCGTTGGCCTTACGACATGACTGAGGAGGAAAACGAAGCCGAAGTGCAAGCCCAACTGAGGGCCCATTTTGGACCGAAACTGCCACCGCCGCTAAAGGAGATTGTACCTGAGCATGTCATTGACCACTTTATCCGTATGGCTGAAGCACCAGCTCCCAAGCATGTTAACTCAGACTATGAGAGCCAAATCAAGAAGTCATATCAAGCTCAAAAAAAGGAGTCGAGCTTGAGCACTAGCCAAGCAGATGCCAAACAAAGCGGAAAAAATGTTCCCCGACTGGGAGAACAGGTGGTGCAATCGACTCCCCCCCCCCCGCTCATTGTACCACCAACACATGTGAGTACCGGGGCCGATCAGCTGGTAATAACCAACGCTCATAGAAGGATGGCTGAAGAGGTCGGTGTCACTGTTTATCAACTCCAAGAGCTCGACCCATAGAAGGGATTAAAGAGGATGAAGTAAAACGGAAATGTGCCCGCGGCCAACCTATGGTCAAGCCTGAGGAGGTCAAGAAGCTCTCAACGAGAATGTATGAATTGCATGAATGGTACATGAAAGAAACCAAGACTTCCAATCGAGAGTCCCTCATGGTGAAAGTGAGGTCAGAGCATTACTACCATGAAAATGATCTGTATGTCGAGTTTACAGAACTGTTTCAGTTATTCAATCAAGACGGACTCGACAAATATCTCGTCTATTGCTATTGTCTGTAAGTGATTTCTTTCTGTAATTTAATTAAGTATCTAGCTAGCTGTAGTGCTCATTGATCATTACCTGTAATTATCCTCACTATATTCTATTCTGTGGAATTATGCAGAATGAAGATCTATGAAATTAAAAAAGCTGGACGTTATGTCGTGTATGGGAACTAAAAGACACAGAGAAAAGCTTACTAGAGTTTGAAAGTGCGTTATATCGACTAGAGGGGGGTGAATAGGCGATTTTTATGAATTCTTCACTAAGGAATTTGCTGGTGAGGAAATTCCTAAATGAAGAACTACTTGTAGCGAAATAAGTACTCAAAAGTAAACATAGCAGAACACACGCATAGTCATCTTATGAAATGAAGACAATCACAAAGTACATAAAGTGTAAACACAGGACAACACAAGATGAAGACGGATAGACTGAAGAAATTGAACTGAGGAAATTGAGAAAGTCTTCAGCCAAAGTCTTAAAACAGATATGAACAAGCACACAACAATAGAGATGAGGAAATGAAAGAGTTGAGGAAATAGAACCAGTAAGCTCGGTGTAGACAATGATTTGGTATACCAGTTCCAATTGCCGTCTCAGTTGTACATCTGGTTGGAGCGGCCGAGTATTTAAACTCGAGGACACCCAGCCCCGGACACACAGTCCTCACCGTATTCTCCTTGAGCTAAAGTCACACAGACCTCACCCAATCACTCGTGGTAAGTCTTTAGGTGACTTCTGGACCTTCACAAAATCGGTCACTCAGCGACCCACAATTCCTCTTGGATGCTCTAGACCTTGACGCCTAACCGTCTGGAAGAAGCACAGTCTTCAAAGGAAACAAGCATCGGATCCATGCAGGATCAATCTCTTCAGTGATGCTAAATCACTTTGGGGTTTTGTAGGTTTGGGTTTGGGATTTCCTCACTTGATGATTTTCTCTCAAAGTCCTCGGAGGATGGGTTGCTCTCAAATGACAAGTGTCAGTTTCTCTCGGAGCAGCCAACCAACTAGTGGTTGTAGGGGGCGGCTATTTATATCCTAGGGAACAGCCCGACATGATAAGACATAAATGCCCTTGTCTGATATGACCGTTAGGTGGGTAGATATTTTGGGACAGCTGGCGCGTAGCACAACAACGGTCGGAATATTTGACTCTCAAATACCTTTGGGCTATCATGTTCCTCAATGTGTAGGCAATCTGCACTGGCGAATTCCTAACTCCTCAGTCAGAACAAATTCCTCAGAGACTAGAAGAACTTCGTCTCTGTCACTGAAGAATATGACTGAACTGTTAGAGATTTCCATTGGCCTCACTCGAAGGGTTTGGTAGGTGTAGGATTTTGAGTTGAGCATCACATGGAAATTTTTCCTTAGTATTTCCTCGACCCCCTTAAACAGTACGGTGTTTCCTATGACTTAAGAAAGAGAAAATGAAATAGTAAAAACAAGAGTCTTCACGCTTCATGTTCCTCGAATGATTACCAATTCTTCAAGGTCACACCAATTTCTTCACTTTCAAAGTCTTCAGAAAGTCTTCAGAAATCCAGAGTCTTTAGTTGAAGAACTTCATTTTTAGGGGTCGACTTTCTCTGTAA
Source organism: Triticum aestivum (assembly GCF_018294505.1). Classification (NCBI taxonomy): domain Eukaryota; kingdom Viridiplantae; phylum Streptophyta; class Magnoliopsida; order Poales; family Poaceae; genus Triticum; species Triticum aestivum. Next base: position 571,146,248 of record NC_057795.1, read on the forward strand.
ATATCAAACTCCTCATAGACTTATAGACCTGTGTACACTTACAAATGCGTCAGTCTCTTAACCTATAAGTCTTCAATACACCAAAATCACTAAGGGGCACTAGATGCACTTACAATCTCCCCCTTTTTGGTGATTGATGACAATATAGGTTAAGTTTTCAACGGGGATAAACATATGAAGTGTAAATACTGATATTGAGGAATTTGATTGCAAGATATAGAAGAACTCCCCATGAAGATGTGCATAGTGAGAAATTGCTTTTGAAGCAATGAACACTTGAAGAGTATAATCATGGAGATCTTCCCCTATATCTTGTAATTCATACACGCATTTGACATATAATATGAAGAATTTGAAATGCATGATGAAATATAGTGACAGAACTAATTTAGCATGCATGCATTAAGATTAATGAGGAATAATCATGCATAATAACTCATCAAAAGTATCAGGCTACCATAGAGTTTAAGATTACAACTCGATCCAGCAAAGTCATCAGAAGAACGAGAGTTGTAACTTAGCAAAAAAACGCTCATATAGAATAGACCCGCTTGAAGGCTAACTCAAATTTCCCCCCCTTTGTCATCGAATGACCAAAAGGGTTTAAAATGAGGACTAACGCCCCTGAAGAATATCATGAAGATGGAGGAGCGCCAGCATTATTGGGGTCTTGAGTCGATGTAGGGCCTGATGCGGTGTCGTCCAAGTCTTCGTTCTCGTCCGTGTTGCGGGATGAAGAATATGAACTTGCGACCAAAGGAGGAACCTTGACCTTCTTGAGCTTCTTCGGCAGAGGAGCAAACCAGTCAAAGTCTTCTTTGAAGCCCATTTGCTTCAGATCTTCTTCACCATACAGATGAGACAGAATAGCCCAGGTACGATCAAACACTTCATGGAGGTAGTAATGGTTTTTCTTCACGGCATTATGTGTAGAGGTCATGTTGTTAAGAATAGAGCCAAACTGATGCTTAACCCATTTGTGGTTTCGATCCACCTTCTGGTGAAGACTTAGAAGCAGCTCACGGTCAGTCATCACATGAGGAGCAGTAGCTTGAGGACTTGACTTGGGAGCATTGGCAACAGAATCATGTGAAGCAGAGTCATCATTGGTGGAGTAAGATGCAGCTTTGCGGAACTGACCATCCAATGGACGAATGCCTTCATCGATAATAGCAGGTGCCTTGCCCTTTTCTTCAGCCGAAGAATATGTCCGTTTGAGGACTTCAATCGGGGGCAAGTAGCTACCATGGTTGAGATTGCCAGCCTTGTAGTTGAGTGAAGACCTTGTTCTGAGGAATCTCATGATCCATGGAGCATAAGTGTCGGTGTCAAAACCAGCGGATCTCGGGTAGGGGGTCCCGAACTGTGCATCTAAGGCGGATGGTAACAGGAGACACGGGAGATGATGTTTTTACCCGGGTTCGGGCCCCCTCGATGGAGGTAAAACCCTACTCCTGCTTGATTAGTATTGATGATATGGGTAGTACAAGAGTAGATCTACCACGAGATCAGAGAGGCTAAACACTAGATGCTAGCCTATGGTATGATTGTTGTATATCTCTATCGACTAGCCTGGCCTCAGTTTATATAATGCACCAGAGGCCTAGGATAACAAGAGTCCTAGCCGAATACGCCGGTGGGGGAGGAGTCCTTGTCTTGATCGCCAAGTCTTGCAGAATCTTCCTTGTATGCGAAAGCTGTCCGGACTAGCCCATGAGTATACGGCCATGGGGGTCCTCGGCCCAATCTAACAGATCGGGAGATGACGTGGTGAGTACCCCCTAGTCCAGGACACCGTCAGTAGCCCCCTGAACCGGTCTTCAGGTTTAGGGACGCTCCTCGATTCTTCCGAACTGTTCTTCATCTTCAGTCGTCGGTCTTGAAAACTGGTTCAACAAATCTTCTAATCTTCGATCTTGAGGATCGCCGAAATGCATTTGGCGAGTTTACACGTTGGGTATCCGAGGAGCCCCTCTAAGTTTCCGGCCTTTATCAATGCCTTTTTATTTTTATGCCACACCTCGGGTTTGAAGTTGTTCCCGGACGGTAGCGTCCTCTTGCGTCCGAGCTCCAACGCTGGACCGCATTCGAGGTATCTTTTGCAGCCGAGCACCAATGTCGGACTGCTTCCCGGTTCTAACGCCGGACTATGTATCTGAGCTCCAACGCCGGACTGTATCCGAGCTCCAACGTCGTACTATGTATCCGAACTCCAACACCGGACTATATCCGAGGTGTCATAAATCACCTTGGTTCAAAGAAGTTTGACGGAGTTTAGCCGAGCTTAATGCTGGAAATGCCCTCTATGGAGCCAGCCACTAGCGCCCGAGCTTTATGCTGGACTGCTTCCGAGGTGGTGCACCACCCCGAATGTGGGCCGATTTTTGTCAATATTTTTGATTGGTGCAATTTATTCTCTGCCGAGATACATAGCCAGTAGCCCTCAAGGTGGGTATCGGTCTAAAACCTGAGATGCACATGAAGGATGACATAAGACCGCTGATCCCCGTAGCCGCTGAGACTCAGGTTGATTTGCAAAATCGGTCTGAGGATCAAGTCCTAGCTCGGCAGAATACTTCGGGACACAAAAAGTGGCGTGCTCAGTCCTCAAGACTCAGGTTGGGTGCGGCCGACCAACCTGAGGATCAAAATCTCCTCGGAGACTATATTACACTTAAAATTTTCTGCATTGGACAAGCAATGCAGTAGCCCCCGAGACACTAGTCGGGTGGCAACAGCAGATCAAGGGATCAATGTGCCCCTTTAATATTTGTAAATAATAAGCCCGAAGCCCAGTATCCCGCGAGCCTTAATGCGGGCACGGGTGGCCGAATTAAGGATTGATATCCATAGTAAAATCACAAATTATGTGTAATGACTCTATGTATCCAAGTACTTTACGTCATTAATGCTCGGATCCGTATTGTACAAAACTTTGTTGACCGACCATCGGCTTCCACCTCCTCAGCCAATAGCCGAGGAGTGTTTGTCCTATTTTATAAAGCCTTTATGAGGGCAAAGATTTACAACAAACAAGGCAATTTGGCCATACGGTTTTATAAATAAAGGTACACAGAGAGATATGTTATATTACTGTTTAACAGAAGAAATGTTTTCCAAAGAAAATAGTCCCGCTATCGGTTCCTTTCTTTTGGTTGTCATGCTAAGCATGATCATGAAACCTCAGCTCCAATGTAAGAGCAAAATATCGAGGATTTAGTTTGGGAGGCCAGTTAATAGCCACCGGTAGTGTTCGGCGACAGTCGAGGTCAAGCCGTAAGCACTTCGGCCATTGTTATGAATGGCACGTCGTTTAACACCGTCATCGGATCGCTGACCAGTTTACGCTTATTGTGACAGTCAGTTTTCGGCTTTCTCCACTTAGGTGCTTATTCATGTGAGCTGGAAGCACAATCGCAGTGTTTCTCCCTTTGCACACCTAGCCGAACAAAGCGGAACGTAGGAGGCAAGCGCAGGAGCCGGGCAACCCAACTATTGACCGAAGACACAATTCGAAACCGATGCATATATAGCAATATCCGAGAATGTTTTTGCGGAATCTCTAAAGGTGTCCGGCGTTGCACTACGAGACTTGTGCTGAAAACACACAAATAGTTTAAAAAGTGCCATAAGCTTGGAAAACCAAAAAACGTTAGTAAAAACTTGATGTCCGAACGAGATAAAGTATTCGGTGCCAATCCGGAAATTGGCCTTAGCACAAGAAGTGCTTTTGTCGTGCTTTAACATGATACATCTGTCACGCCCAATATGCGACCCTATCCAAAAGGAACTTGAAGGTCCCACTAAGGATAGACCCGCATATTGAAACGCTTTTGCAAGGTGGATATCATTACATCAACATTACATAATAGATGGGGATACATACAAGAGGCATACAATGCCTCACGAATACAACATCACAATACATAAGTGCATCATCCATCTACGGATGAATCACAAACAGAAACTCAAACGACATCCACCCTGCTAGCCCAGGCTGCCGACCTGGAACCTATCCCCTGATCGAAGAAGAAGCATAAGAAGAACTCAACGCAAGCAAGCATCGCTCTCGCGTCATGATCATCGAATAACCTGTACCGGCAACTGTGGTTGTAGTAATCTGTGAGCCACGAGGACTCAGCAATCCCATTACCATGGGTATCAAGACTAGCAAAGCTTAAAGGGAAAGGAAGGGGTAAAGTGGTGAGGCTGCAGCAGCGACTAAGCATATATGGTGGCTAACATATGCAAATAAGAGCGAGAAGAGAGCAAGAGGAACGGTCGTCAACTAGTAATGATCAAGAAGTGATCCTGAACTCCTACTTACGTCAAACATAACTCAGAAACCGTGTTCACTTCCCGGACTCCGCCGAGAAGAGACCATCACGGCTACACACGCGGTTGATGCATTTTAATTCGGATCTGGTGTCAAGTTGTCTACAACCGGACATTAACAAATTCCCATCTGCCTATAACCGCAGGCACGGCTTTCGAAAGATTATACCCTGCAGGGGTGTCCCAACTTAGCCCATGACAAGCTCTCGCGATCAACGAAGGAATAGACCTTCTCCCAGGAAGACCCGATCAGACTCGGAATCCCGGTTTACAAGACATTTTGACAATGGTAAAACAAGACCAGCAAAGCCTCCCGCTGTGCCGACAAATCCCAATAGGAGCTACACATATCTCGTTCTCAGGGCACACCGGATTGTCCAAACTTCCGGTAGGCCAGCCCAGTGTTGCCCCTGGTGGCCACCGGCGGCTGACAGGTTGGACCAACACTCACGACGAGCACTGGCCCGGGGGGGGGTAAATAAAGATGACCCTCGGGCTCCGAAAACCCAAGGGAAAAAAAGGGCTAGGTGAGGCAAATGGTAAAACCAAGGTTGGGCCTTGCTGGAGGAGTTTTATTCAAAGCGAACTATCAAGGGGGTCCCATAAATCACCCGACCACGTAAGGAACGCAAAATCCGGGAACATAACACCGGTATGACGGAAACTAGGGCAGCAAGAGTGGAACAAAACACCAGGCAAAAGGCCAAGTCTTCCACCCTTTACCAAGTATATAGATGCATTAATAATATAAGAGATATTGTGATATCCCAACCAAAATCCTGTCCACCATGGAGAAATCATCAACTTCACCTGCAACTAGCAACGCTATAAGAGGGCTGAGCAAAGCTGTAACATAGCCAATCAATGGTTTGCATAGGTAAGGTGTCAAAGGTTAGAGGTTCATGGCAACAAGGGATGGCTCGATAAACAGATGATAGGTAGCGCAGCAAAGCGATAGAATGAAGCAACTAGCATAGCAATGATAGTAGTGAGATTCAGGGTAGCGGTCATCTTGCCTGAAATCCCGCTAGGAAGAAGAACGAGTCCATGAAGAAGACGAACGGGAGCAGTCGAACAAATCCTCACAATCGCAACATTACCGGAACTAAGAAGCAACACCGAAAAGAAACAAACAACACGGTAAACACACAAGCATAATCATGGCATGATGCACAATCAAGTATGATGCATGTCCGGTTTAAAGAGGCATGGCATGGCAAACTGCAACACACAATACTACAAATTAAGTGGAGCTCAATATGCAACGAGTTGCATATTGACGAAACACCACATCTGAGTTATTTAGTTCGCTCTCGTTTAGGTACACAACAATATTAAATGTTTTTAAACATGGCAATAGGTAAAGCATAATGAAACTACCTATCTAGGCAAATTTAAATGAGGCCGGAAGTAACAAACAACAAGTCCGGAAAATCCTCATGTGCATATTTTAGATTTGGTACTGTTCTGCCCTAGAACATATTTTAAGTTTGTTAAACAGGAAAATAAAGTGGACCATGTTAAACTAGGCATTTTTCCACCCCATTTACATATAAAGAACATTTAATTCCGAGCTACGGTTATTTAGTTATGAAATAAATCATTTTAGCATGGCATTATGCAAAATAAACACAAACAGCATGTTAAACATTTTAAACATGGATGAAAATGGCATATTATTAATCTACACAATTTTCTGAGTATTTTACATATATAAATTATTTTAATCCGATGCACAGTTTGTGAGATATTAAATGCATGAACAACAGGGGGTTTTCTGCAAAACTGTAATTCACCGGAATAATAGACAAATCACAGAGACTGGAAAAAAACACTACTGGGCTGAAATCGCTGGCCCAACAGGAACAGGCGCTCGGGGAGGCAGCTCACCATGGGTCTTGGCCCGGTCGGTGGAGAGGGGCCGGCTGGACCTGGCTGGCTTCGGCTGGGCCTGGGGCTGGCTGCGGCTGGGCCTGGGGAGGCGAGGGCGTCGTCCTCGCCCGATGAGGACGAGCGGAGGTGGCGCCGGCAGCGAGCGCCAGGAGGAGGCCGGGGCGCGAGGAGAGGACAGGGACGGGCTGATCCGGGCGGATCCGGCCCTGGGGACCCCATTCCCGGCGGCGGCGGCGGCGTGTGCAGAGAACGGCGGCGCGTGATCCGGCAGCGAGCGCCAAGGCGTTCCTGCAGGGAGAAGAGAGAGAACGAGGTCAGAGAGAGATAGAGGAGGAAACCGGACGGGTAGGCGGCTGCGGGTCCGGCGACCTGACCTGCACCGGCAGCTCGCCGGCCGGTGGCGGGGCTGGACGGGGACAGGAGCTCCGGCGAAGGCCTCGGAGAGCCAAGGTGACGAGGCGAAGCTCAGGCACGGGACGCGCGCGTGCTGGCGGGCCCGTTCGGCCCGGCGGCGGGCCGTGGATGGGCCTCGCGGCGGCGCGGGGAGAACAGGGGGACGTGGCCAGGCCACATGGCGGGTGCCGATTGGCCCTGGCGGAGGCTGGCGGCGGCGCTTCCCACTGGGGTGGCGCCACATGGCGGCAGGGAGGTGGAGGCGCGGGAGGAGGCTGGCAGCGCGCGGGTTTCGAGGAGGGGGATTGGCTGCTGCCAAAAATGGAAGGGTGGCTTCCTTTTATAGGAAAAGGAGGCTAGGGTTGTGGGTTTTGCTCCGTTTCGGAGACGTTCGATCGCCATCGGATGGTCCGGAGCGGAGGGGGGTAGGTAGGTGGGTCTAGTGGGCTGTGAAGAGGCCTCGGCTGATAAGAGAGGGGAAGAAGTGCGACCCGCACGGTTTCGAAGACCGAAAACATCCGACGAAGGTACCGACAGCGGTACCGCTATATGTCTAACGTTTGGGCAGTCAAACGGACTCCGAATGCGACGAAATTTGGCAGGCGGCCTGTGTACACTATAATAAGACCGCATGACAAGTTTCATCCCATTCCGAGAACATTTTTATGCCACTTATAAATAATATTTCGGAGGTGCCGCGGGCGCGTGTGAGAGTGTCGGGGCTCGGAATGGACAACGGAGAGATCCGGCGGAACCCGAACGGGTGCAAGTTTTATGAAAACGATGCCGATGCAATGCGAATGATGACATCAGACGAGATGCATAAAAAGAACAAAATGCAAAACAATAGACAAAAACCCAACCACGGAGGAAATAAAAATCACATCGCCGGAAATGGCAAGAGTCGGAGTTACGAATATGGAAAGTTGTATCCGGGGCGTTACAACACTCCACCACTACGAGAGGATCTCGTCCCGAGATCTTGGATGGCACCGGAGGGAAAAGGAAGAGGAAGATAAGCGGTAAAACTAAGTTGCTTCTTCGACCAATGTGTGAAACCACGAACCTTGAGAGGTTGAGCAATTAGAGATGAACGAGATTGCAAACAATCCGTTAGGAAAAAAAGGAACGAGGAACATTACGATAACTTGAAGGTTGCAAAGAAATGAATCAAGAGTTTAATTGACAAGATAGGGTTCAAAACCACTCTGGTTACAACAAGATGAGAGAGGAAGAATTCTGCCAGTACTCCGGTTGAACATGGAAGGAATAGAACATGAACTTGAGAAGAAGGGATGATACTTGATGAGATCAACAACACACTGCCTCCGGAACTATTGAAAGAGTGGCATAATGGGTAAGAAGGATTTCAGACAGCACTCAGGTTGAAAAGAGAAGCAAAACTGGACAAGATGAAAGAACTCGAATGAAAACACGAAACTCCGGTTAAATGGATAAAAAAGAAAAGAACACAATCCTCACAATTCGAGATGATGAGTGAAAAGAGCAACATCACAATGCCTCCGGGAGAAAGAATAGAAGATAGATCATTGGAAATAAAAGAACGGAGAAGAAAATGACAATTTCTGCCACAAATGAACTTGGAAAGCATCCTTGCAAAGAAGGATTGAACGGAGTTGTTGGAAAATCAACAACGAAAAACACAAGTTTGTAGTGGGCTTATGGAAAACTTCTCAAAATTGAGGCGAAATTCTGCCACTAACGGAAACAATAGATTGGATTGAGGTCAACATGGAGATGACAACTCCTTTCGCCGAGAGGATAGGAGAAAAACTTGGATCATTGATAAGCACCACAAATAGCAACATTCCTTAGGGAAGGCTTTAGGTGAAATCTATACCAAGATAACTCCAAAGAAGAGATTGATGTATTAAAATACCTCGTTCTTGACAATATGTGAATCGCGAAACATGAATGAAAATTGTCAAGAATGATATAACACCACCTCAAAAGATAAGGTAGAAAGAATTGCACTTCAGAATGCAAGATGAAGAATACTTGAGCTCCTCAAAACAAAACATGTGTTGAGCACCATGTTTATTTTGAAGTATGGCTTGACGGATCATAACTTCAAGAGAAATCTTGAAGAATAAAACGAGAATGAAAGGAATCCTTGATGAACCACCATGGAGAGCCTCCATGAAGAACTCCGGTAATAAAAGGATGATAGAAAGAAAGAGAAGTTGAAAACACAAGGTGAAGCCTTGCGATGATTTAGATGGAGCTTTGCGATGATATAGCCGAGAGAACTTGGAACTCCAGAAAGAAAAGATGATCACTAGAACCAAGAATTACTTCATCATGAACAATCTCCGGAAGAAAAGAATTGAATCACCTCGAGGAAATAAGAATAAGATTTATTGTATGCTTATCCTTCATAAAATTAAATTTATGCCAAGCAATGGATTTGGCATACTACTTATTCTCGTAGAAAGGATTAAGAGAGATATAGCGTGAACTTCAGAAGGTATTGATGGAACCATCGGTGGGATTGAAACAACGAATAAATTAATATGAGAAAAAAAGAGGAATCTTGAACAAACCGCCGTAAGAATTGAAAATGAACATAGCAAAGGCACAATTCACCGGGAAGAATTGGAAAACGAATGAAGATACTTGAGGCGATTTAGATACATGAGAACGAAGAGATCATGAGCTGACTAGAGGGTATATGAACGAATCACCGGTAAGATTTGGAGAACAAGAGTTGAAGGTTGAGAATGAGTAATATTCAGAAATGATGGCATTTGGATTATCAATAAAGGAAGCAACTCCTGAAATGCATCAGATGGTTGAAAAGAATTCTCACAATCGAAAACACTTATGAGAGGATGACATAAGCTAGAACTATGAATCTTCAAGAGAACGGACCAAGATTTAGGAGAAATCCTTCTTCAATCTTCAACTGATGACAAGAAACACCACCAAAATTACTGAGATACTCCGGGAGAATGAAAAGCGAAGAGGTTGAGCCAACAATGAAAAGAATTTGAAAACGACCATGGAGAAGGCATGTTACTGATGAAAATTCATTCTTACGTCAAACATGGAAATGAATTTGGGAATGGCTCCGGAAAAATTAGAAGAGTCAGGTAAGATCCTGGGAAAAGACCTGTGGGTTAGGGCCCACTGAAAAGAAACACCTTTGAAATGATTTTACAAGGAGAATGCACCGGTTGAATTAAATAGCTTGAATGAGATAACAACCTTGAAATATCTTGAACGGATTGAGAACGGAAACACAAGTCTTTCAAGATATCTTCAGCACTCCAGAACAAATGAATAGCGAGAAGTGAAAGATTAAGAGGTGCACCGGTATGAAAAAGCATGTGACACGAGGAAAAGAATATGATCAACACTGAAAGCTTGAAATTAACACCACCGGAGAAGAATACGAGAATGAAGAATGATGAACTTGAAGCTCCGTTTGTATCTTCACGAGGGAACACCGGATCAAAACATTGATTGAGAAGAGTGAAGTGACTTCACATGAATAAATGGATACTTGATTAAAAAATCTGAGTCCTTGAAGAAAAAGGGGTGGGAGGGCGGGAAAGCAAAGGCAACTTGGGTACGGATGAAATGAACAATGTTGGGAAACTGAGAGGTGATCTTGCGAATGTTGAAATGATCGGATCCACTTGAAAAGAAGCACACCGGTTGGAAAAGAGTTGACATGATAATCTCGATGATCAAAAGGATTAGCCCTCCCATAGAAATATGAGAACACCATTTAAGAAAGGTATGGATTCAACATTTGACTCGAAGCAACTCGAATACCACAAATAAAACAAAACAAAGGATTGGCTTGCAGAATAAGCCGGAAACAAACATATGATAGATCCCATATCATATCATGTGTCTGTTGGAAAGATAAAACTAGAGCTACTTGAATTCCCACCTATAAAACTCCCGAAACTTTCTGGTTATGCAATCTGGTGTTGGGGATACAGGGGAAGCAATATATCTCACCCAGACTAACAATACCTACATCCAGCTGTATCCATTCATCAACACATAACCAAGAAACCTTCGGAAATCGTGTACCTCAACCTTCGAAAAGCATCCATTATACGTGTTATGGAAATACTCCCGAACTCCCCAGTACTGGGTGACGTCGACGTTATCTCACCAACAACTGCATAAAAGAGATTTTCGATGTCGGCAAAACTCAGGTATTCCAGAACTGCAACGATAAAATTGTGACGATAACACCTCGGAGCTCAACTCCCCAGGTCAATGCCACATAATAGACAGGAGGCACGAAGAACAATGTTCTCGTCACAAAACCATCGGAACGATTCCAAGATACCCACGTGATCCTAAAAAAAATTTAGTGAAATTTGAGGAGAGGAAAGTCAAAACATCTACGTCAGGAGACCTCAACAGAGCGACGAAGGGGCTGAGGAGTAAAAAGAATCCTACTCTCCGATATATATAATCCTAAGACTCAAAATAGTTTTCTTCTAGACTCAACAACGGCCAACAATCAAGGGGGCTCCTATGGTCGGTCGAGGCTCTGATACCAACTTGTCACGCCCAATATGCGACCCTATCCAAAAGGAACTCGAAGGTCCCACCAAGGATAGACCCGCATATTGAAACGCTTTTGCAAGGTGGATATCATTACATCAACATTACATAATAGATGGGGATACATACATAAGGCATACAATGCCACACGAATACAACATCACAATACATAAGAGCATCATCCGACTACGGATGAACACAAACAGAAACTCAAACGACATCCACCCTGCTAGCCCAGGCTGCCAACCTGGAACCTATCCCCTGATCGAAGAAGAAGCAGAAGAAGAACTCAACGCAAGCAAGCATCGCTCTCGCGTCATGATCATTGAATAACCTGTACCTGCAACTGTTGTTGTAGTAATCTGTGAGCCACGAGGACTCAGCAATCCCATTACCATGGGTATCAAGACTAGCAAAGCTTAAAGGGAAAGGAAGGGGTAAAGTGGTGAGACTGCAGCAGCGACTAAGCATATATGGTGGCTAACATATGCAAATAAGAGCGAGAAGAGAGCAAGAGGAATGGTCTTCAACTAGTAATGATCAAGAAGTGATCCTGAACTCCTACTTACGTCAAACATAACTCAGAAACCGTGTTCACTTCCCGGACTCCGCCGAGAAGAGACCATCACGGCTACACATGCGGTTGATGCGTTTTAATTCGGATCTGGTGTCAAGTTGTCTACAACCGGACATTAACAAATTCCCATCTGCCTATAACCGCAGGCACGGCTTTCGAAAGATTATACCCTGCAGGGGTGTCCCAACTTAGCCCATGACAAGCTCTCGCGATCAACGAAGGAATAGACCTTCTCCCAGGAAGACCCGATCAGACTCGGAATCCCGGTTTACAAGACATTTTGACAATGGTAAAACAAGACCAGCAAAGCCTCCCGCTGTGCCGACAAATCCCGATAGGAGCTGCACATATCTCGTTCTCAGGGCACACCGGATTGTCCAAACTTCCGGTAGGCCAGCCCAGAGTTGCCCCTGGTGGCCACCGGCGGCTGACAGGTTGGACCAACACTCACGATGAGCACTGGCCCACGGGGGGTAAATAAAGATGACCCTCGGGCTCCGGAAACCCAAGGGAAAGAAAAAGGCTAGGTGAGGCAAATGGTAAAACCAAGGTTGGGCCTTGCTGGAGGAGTTTTATTCAAAGCGAACTGTCAAGGGGGTCCCATAAATCACCAGACCGCGTAAGGAACGCAAAATCCGGGAACATAACACCGGTATGACGGAAAATAGGGCGGCAAGAGTGGAACAAAACACCAGGCAAAAGGCCAAGTCTTCCACCCTTTACCAAGTATATAGATGCATTAATAATATAAGAGATATTGTGATATCCCAACCAAAATCCTGTCCACCATGGAGAAATCTTCAACTTCACCTGCAACTAGCAACGCTATAAGAGGGCTGAGCAAAGCTGTAACATAGCCAATCAATTGTTTGCATAGGTAAGGTGTCAAAGGTTAGAGGTTCATGGCAACAAGGGATGGCTCGATAAACAGATGATAGGTAGCGCAACAAAGCAATAGAATGAAGCAACTAGCATAGCAATGATCGTAGTGAGCTCCAGGGTAGCGGTAATCTTGCCTGAAATCCCGCAAGGAAGAAGAACGAGTCCATGAAGAAGACGAACGGGAGCAGTCGAACGAATCCTCACAATCGCAACATTACCGGAACTAAGAAGTAACACCGGAAAGAAACAAACAACACGGTAAACACACAAGCATAATCATGGCATGATGCACAATCAAGTATGATGCATGTCCGGTTTAAAGAGGCATGGCATGGCAAACTGCAACACACAATACTACAAATTAAGTGGAGCTCAATATGCAACGAGTTGCATATTGACGAAACACCACATCTGAGTTATTTAGTTCGCTCTCGTTTAGGTACACAACAATATTAAATGTTGTTAAACATGGAAAGAGGTAAAGCATAATGAAACTACCTATCTAGGCAAATTTAAATGAGGCCAGAAGTAACAAACAACAAGTCCGGAAAATCCTCATGTGGATATTTTACATTTGGTACTGTTCTGCTCGAGAACATATTTTAAGTTTGATAAACAGGAAAATAAAGCGGACCATGTTAAACTAGGCATTTTTCCACCCCATTTACATAAAAAGAACATTTAATTCCGAGCTACGGTTATTTAGTTATGAAATAAATCATTTTAGCATGGCATTATGCAAAATAAACACAAACAGCATGTTAAACATTTTAAACATGGATGAAAATGGCATATTATTAATCTACACAATTTTCTGAGCATTTTACATATATAAATTATTTTAATCCGATGCACAGTTTGTGAGATATTAAATGCATGAACAACAGGGGGTTTTCTGCAAAACTGTAATTCACCGGAATAATAGACAAATCACAGAGACTGAAAAAAAAACACTACTGGGATGAAACCGCTGGCCCAACAGGAACAGGCGCTGGGGGAGGCAGCTCACCATGGGCCTTGGCCCGGTCGGTGGAGAGGGGCCGGCTGGACCTGGCTGGCTTCGGCTGGGCCTGGGGCTGGCTGCGGCTGGGCCTGGGGAGGCGAGGGCGTCGTCCTCACCCGATGAGGACGAGCGGAGGCGGCGCCGGCAGCGAGCGCCAGGAGGAGGCCGGGGCGCGAGGAGAGGACAGGGACGGGCTGATCCGGGCGGATCCGGCCCTGGGGACCCCATTCCCGGCGGCGGCGGCGGCGTCTGCAGAGAACGGTGGCGGGAGATCCGGCAGCGAGCGCCAAGGCGTTCCTGTGGGGAGAAGAGAGAGAACGAGGTCACAGAGAGATAGAGGAGGAAACCGGGCGGGGGCGGCGGCTGCGGGTCTGGCGACCTGACCTGCACCGGCAGCTCGCCGGCCGGTGGCGGGGCTGGACGGGGAGAGGAGCTCCGGCGAAGGCCTCGGAGAGCCAAGGTGACGAGGCGACGCTCAGGCACGGGAGGCGCGCGTGTTGGCGGGGCCCGTTCGGCCCGGCGGCGGGCCGCGGATGGGCCTCGCGGCGGCGCGGGGAGAACAGGGGGACATGGCCAGGCCACATGGCGGGTGCCGATTGGCCCTGGCGGAGGCTGGCGGCGGCGCTGCCCACTGGGGTGGCGCCACATGGCGGCAGCGAGGTGGAGGCGCGGGAGGAGGCTGGCGACGCGCGGGTTTCGAGGAGGGGGAATGGCTGCTGCCAAAAATGGAAGGGTGGCTTCCTTTTATAGGAAAAGGAGGCTAGGGTTGGGGGTTTTGCTCCATTTCGGAGACGTTCGATCGCCATCGGATGGTCCGGAGTGGAGGGGGTAGGTAGGTGGGTCTAGTGGGCTGTGAAGAGGCCTCGACTGAGAAGAGAGGGGAAGAAGTGCGACCCGCACGGTTTCGGAGACCGAAAACATCCGACGAAGGTACCGACAGCGGTACCGCTATATGTCTAACGGTTGGGCAGTCAAACAGACTCCGAATGCGACGAAATTTGGCAGGCGGACTGTCTACACTATAATAAGACCGCATGACAAGTTTCATCCCATTCCGAGAACATTTTTATGCCACTTATAAATAATATTTAGGAGGTGCCGCGGGCGCGTGTGAGAGTGTCGGGGCTCGGAATGGACAACGGAGAGAACCGGCGGAACCTGAACGGATGCAAGTTTTATGAAAACGATGCTGATGCAATGCGAATGATGACAAGAGACGAGATGCATAACAAGAACAAAATGCAAAACAACAGACAAAAACCCAACCACGGAGGAAATAAAAATCACATAGCCGGAAATGGCAAGAGTCGGAGTTATGAATATGGAAAGTTGTATCCGGGGCGTTACAACATCCTTCTCAAGACTTCAAGCGGGTCAGCCTACGGCTTCAACCTCCTATCCTGAGGGTGGAGTACTTCTCATTAGGCCAGTTTAGCAAACTAAACTCTAGCGGCTTTGAGAGAGAAATTAGGCTCCCCGGCTAGTGACCACACGCTCGTGTCGAAAAAAGGAGTGATAGATAACAATAATAATAATAGAACTTCGCAACGACTAAGAAGAAGAACACTTATCATAAAACGGCTCATATAAATTTAAGAGACGCCAAGTGACTTGGGTAAAAGAATGATTGCATGTACCGAAGTACTTATATCATATCTATGTTCAACCGAACTTTAAACGCGTCTTAACCGACCGTCGGCTTCTTCCTCTTCGGTCAAGGAACGAAAAGTGTTATGTACTCCATCTGTCGAGAATATCGACGGTGTTTCCAATAACCAGGCAATCAGGCCATAAGGATGTAACAGACAAAGCGCACTCAGGGAACTTATGCTATATTACTACAAAGTGTAAGAAGCATCTTCGAAGAAAATAGTATCCCCACCGATACCTTTCTTCGGTGCTCATTGTTATTATGAGACTTGTGCAATAGATTTTTTGTACTCATGAGTTCCGTTGTGTGCCGACCATCATTGAAAACTATAAGAGCGCTAGCTTTCGGCTTCACCCAGTCTGAGGTCCGGCTCGGATGACCTGATCGTGACAATCGTAGAGGTGCTCCCTTTACTCCCTAGCCGAACAATCGGGAACGTAGGGGTAAACACAGGAGTGAGGCAACCCAGCTTGCAAATCGCTTAAGTCAATATGGTGCATATTATGGCGTAATACACAAACAAGGAACGAAGCCGTACAAGTATAATCATATGCAAGAGGAAAAGCTTCATGAAGGAAGCCCCCAAATGAATTGGGTATTTGAATTTATGTGTCACAAACAAAGTTTGGACAAGAAAAAAAATTTACAAGCAACATTTTTCCAAAAAAGTATAATGCTTGGTCGAACCGAACACAAGTTAGAAATTAAAGCTTTGAGCATGAAAGCGACTTAGCTGGTTAATGTGTTCGGTATTGATGACGCGGTCCGAGCTTGATACGGGACAAGGTTCCATCCCACAAGCCGGTCCCGAGGTGGCGGAGCGGAGAGCTCGACACGCCGAAGTGGTGACATAGCACGGTCAATGCAGACCGGCAGAGTGACGCCGAAGTCCCCGGATCATTTTCCTGTGCACAAAAATGGTGCAAACCGAAGATAATGATAATTAAAAAAAATTGTTGCATAATGAATAATTTATGCAAAGTGAGTAATAAAAGAAATATGGCCTGGCGCCGAAGTCAATGTCGATGCAGGGCGTCAGCGTGATGCGGTAAACGCGTGGCAAAGCCTGAATTCACAGGTCGGTCCGAGCTCCGGATGCGGCGTTCGCCGGACAATGTACGGAAACTGACCGAACCACCATGCGACTATCGTTAATGCGGCCACCATTTGATAGACCTGTGTACATATGATGGACAAACCAGAGTAATAATTTATTAGGAAAAATGAACCCAAACAAGCAAAAAATACTGGGATTAATAGCACCTAGTTTATCTGTTGTAGCAATCCGAAGGAAGGTGATTCCCAAATATGGGACTCGATCCGTGCACCCATTGCCTGACGGGCGATAAAACGATGGAATGGCAATGCTGGCAAAGGTTGGCTCGCCGAGGCAAAGCCCTCGGTCCAGCTAACATGACGGAGCTGGTCGGCTAGTGACGCCGAAGTGTCCGGAGTAGGTTGATGAAGAGATGGCGAAGCCCCTGGTCCAGTCGAGATGTCAAAGTAGGTCGGCGTGATGGACACCATCTTGAAGGAGCAATAGTGCGGCCCTGCCGATGCAGGTCGTGACGTGGTCGATGTCGGCTTGATGAAGCCACCATGCGGCGATGCCGGTATGCCCGCTCCGTGTAATCCGTGGGGCGGCGATGTTGGTGATGATTTATCTTTCGCGATGCCGGACTCTTTTTCGGCTTGCCGAGATGATGATCCGAAGAAGTAGTTGAGCTCGGCTCAACAAAGTGATGACGTGTCTAGCGCGGGTCGGCAGCCGTGGAGCAATATTGCCGGACTGGTTTGACACCAGCATGATGTTGAAGATCATGTTCAAAAGATTTTAAAGTTAGTGGGATGTGTTCGGGAACAAAACACAATACCCCATACAAAACTTCTTTCAAAAAGGATGTCTGAAATCCCGTTCGTAAAAAGGACGAACTCGGGTCGGATTTGTTTTCGCGCAGAAGACAGATCCGAAAAGTGATGTACTAATAGGAAGGTTCCCGGAGTTTGGACGGTCGGATCAAGCTGAAATTTTGAGGGGTGGTAGATATAGGAATTCCGCAATCGATCAACGGTTGGATCTTCCAAAGGAGGTCCGAGATAGAAGTTGGACACCACGCCCTAAACTTGTCCAGAGTCTCGTCCAAATTTGACAGGGCTCCGGTATTTCGTAGATTGTCGGAGATTCCTCCATCGGAGCCGACGCTCGAGGAGGCGGTGACGGCGGATACAAGTTCGTTGTCCATAAAAACAGCACGGTCGCCCGAGGGCAATGTTGATGTTGAGCCCCCGGGCTCCCTGGATGATTCCTCCATGATCTTGATAGAGATCCGAGCTGATGTTGATGAAGGCCCTCATACAAACATGGCGATCGGAGGTAGGGCGTAGTCCTTGGTCGAACCAAGGTGACCAATCAAGCTGGTGACGAAGATGCCGAAGTCGTAGTTGATCTGCAGGCAAGCCATCCACCTTTTGCCAAACACACAGCAGAACTCTCAATGAAAGCACCAATGTCGGTGTCAAAGCCGGCGGATCTCGGGTAGGGGGTCCCGAACTGTGCGTCTAGACGGATGGTAACAGGAGATAGGGGACACGATGTTTTTACCCAGGTTTGGGCCCTCTCGATGGAGGTAAAACCCTACTCCTGCTTGATTAATATTGATGATATGGGTAGTACAAGAGTAGATCTACCATGAGATCAGAGAGGCTAGCCTATGGTATGGTTGATGTATATCTCTATCGACTAGCCTGGCCTCAGTTTATACAATGCACTAGAGGCCTAGGATAACAAGAGTCCTATCCGAATACGCCGGTGGGGGAGGAGTCCTTGTCTTGATCGCCAAGTCTTGCAGAATCTTCCCTGTATGCGGCAGCTCTCTGGACTGGCCCAGGAGTATACGTCCATGGGGGTCCTCGGCCCAATCTAACAGATTGGGAGATGACGTGGTGAGTACCTCCTAGTCCAGGACACCGTCAATAAGGCTTCAGCTCAAACGGTGAAAGTGCAACATTAGCAAGAGTCCTCATGAAGAAATCATGGTAATTGATAGGGATGCCATGCATGATGTTGAAGAGCATATTCTTCATCATCCCCACAATTTATTCATCAGAGGAGTCATGGCCTTTGATTGAACTGATAGTCTTTGTCAGTATGCGATAGACGGTCCTTGGCACATACAGCAATTCCTTCACGAGGAATTTGGTTCTTTGGGGTTGTCCAGGCTTCAGCGGCTTCATGAGCACTTGCATATAGTGATCAGTGAGTTCAGGCTCATCATATAGACAACGAGCACCTTCTAGTGGAGGACTGATTGGCAAGGCACGAAGCAATTCAGAGGCTGGTGCCTTGTAATGAGTGTTTTCAGTCATCCAGTGCAACACCCAGGAGTTGATGTCATTTGCTTCACCAGTGATATGCAACATCACATAGAATTGAAGAATTAGTTCTTCATTCCAGTCAACAATGTCAGTGCAAAAGTTAAGCAGACCTGCATCATGAAGCATACTGAGAACCGATGTGAAGCAAGGCATGGATTCCATGTCCACGTAAGGAATGTGCTGGTGGTCGAAGACTTTGTCATTGTCGAAGAGAACTGAGGAATAGAAGTTGGCCTGGCTGGCAGTCCAGAAACGCTTCCTTCTAAGACGAGCATTGTCATATGGGTTGAATTCAGTGAAGAACACACGCTCGCCGAAGAAATCATCAGCCTTGAATTTTGGCTTTTTGGAGAAGGGATTCTTTGGCTTGGGTTCACGGGTGTCGGTTATGTGCATTACCACCTCAGGAATCACAATCTCAGGTTCCTCATGCAGAGGAACATCAGGCTCTTCTGCATCTGCAGCCTGGGTCATCAATTCTTCATTTACATTTTCTTCAGCACTAGTGGCTGGAATTTCTTCATGGATGGACGGGGTTGCACGAGGTTCTTCAGATCCCATTTGCACTTCAGTAGCAGCAGGAGACTGAGGAATTGCTTGGAGAGGAGTGAACAATGGAGACTTGGAGTGCTGACTTCCCAAAAGTCATCATTCAATACAGGTGTGGTACAGCCGATGTCCACATCCTCATCTTCCATTTCTTCAACACCTGCCTCTTCAGCAGTGAATTGAGGCATAGGTGAGGAAACAACTGGGGTTGAAGGGATTCTATCCACTTCAATTTCTTCATCCAACTGCTCTGTCGAAGCAGCAGAAGGAGTTTCTTCATCGGATTCCTCTGGAATCACATAATCTTCACCATAAGGAACAAGGTCCTTTGATGGCATGTAAGAGACAGGAACGGCATCAATTGGATTTTCAGTTGAACTGGTCAGAGGCTTCATTTTCTTCCATGCTGAAGAATCTGATGAAGTTGATGCCTTCCTCTTTTTCATCATTGCACGCTCTACACCCTTGGTCTTCTTCACATCTAGGACAAATGGAAGGATAGGAGTTGGTGTAGGTGTAGGAGGTGCAGAGGACTTGGGTTCGGTTTCTTCAGGTGCAACTGTTGCAGTTGCCCTGACTTCTTCATTTTCTTTAGGAGCACCACTAGTGGATGCCCTCGCAATTTCTTAAGCGGCTGGAATGGAGTCATCAGCCCTGGTGCTCTCATTTTCTTCAGCAGCCTGACTGACATCAGCGGTGCTGGCATGTTCTTCAGTAGGCCGAGCAGATACTTCAGCCTGAGGAATTTCAACGAGCATGGGAGCAGTGGCAGTTGAAGTAAATGTCTTTGTCAATTGACGAACCGAACCTTTGCTCCCTTCCAATCAGCATAGTACCGATTGAAATCATCACTCAATTGCTTGATTTCAGCTTGCAAAATGAGTTGTTCAGGGGTAAGAGTGAGGACATTGTCCTTGAGGTAGCGTTGTTTCTTGTATTGTGCTTTCTTTAGTTTTCGTCCTTGTTCATATTTCCACTTGTCTTCCTCAATGAAGTGAGTCAGAACATGACTTTGCCCAGGTGTGAGGTTCATCTCCGGCAAAGGTGTGTTAGGGTCTTTGTGCCACAAGTCAATGAAATCAAGGATCAACTTTGGATCCAGTAGTAGTGGCACATTGCTGCCTTTGGCTCTAGCGGCCCTGGCTTGCCTGTCTCTGATGATTTCGGCAATTTCTTCATCTTCAGCCTTATCGTCATCAAAGGGCATTTGAAAGGCGACCTGGTTCTTGTGAGGACTTGTTCGAAGGCCTCGTCCAGCAGTGGCCTTTTTCTTCAGCAGAGATGGGCCGTTTGAGGAACTTGGTGCAACAGTGGAGCTAGCAGATGCTCCAGAGGCAATTGAGATGCCAGTTGTCCTTTGGCACGTGGCGAGATGCACAGGTGCCGAGGATTTGGTCTGAGTAGCTGAAGACTTTGACGGAGGAACTGAGGACTTTGGAGGAGGAGGAGCATACCTAGGAATTGGCCGTGAGGGCATTGAAGAATCTGGCCTTGAGGGCATTGCTGAGGAGCTTGGCCGTGAGGGTATTGAAGAAGAAGCACCTGACTTATGTGCAGGTTTCTTAGGCATCACCTTTCTGGGCTTACTAGCAGAGGCCTCAGTAGCGGTAGCAGCAGCAGCAGAGTCTTCATTGAATTCCCTCACTACTTCCTTTGCTTGTTTGGCCAGTTTGGCCTGGAGCCTTTCCCATTCATCAGCATAGTCCTCACCGCGCTTGAGGCTGGTGGCATCCGCCAGTTGGCCAAGTGCCAATGGAGGTCTTGAGCATGGAGGGTTGAGCGCGAATTTCTTCATGTACTTGGGAGTAACATATCTGTACTCCCTCCATTCTCGTGCCCATCTCCTCTCTATCCGATGTATGCGCACCTTGCGCTGATTCTTGTCCTCCTTGCCAAACTTGGCCTCATCAGGAGTGCAGTATCCAGCATAAATGTCCTCAGGGATTTCAAACATTGTATTGACCTCAGGCCTCTTTCCTCTCTTCTATGGCTTCTTACCATCACCCATTTACTTCAGCTGAGGAATATGAACAACTGAAGTTTCTGAAGAGCTATGCAACTTTTCTTCGAGGAACGCTGCAAATGAGTTAAATGTTGGGGAACGTAACAGAAATTCAAAATTTTCTACGCATCACCAAGATCAATCTATGGAGAGACCAGCAACGAGAGAGAGGGGAGTGCATCTTCATACCCTTGAATATCGCGATGCGGAAGCATTACAAGAACGCGGTTGGTGGAGTCGTACACGCAGCGATTCAGGCCGACTGTCGATTCCGATCTAAGCGCCGAACGGACGGCGCCTCCGCGTTCAACACACGTACAGCCCAGGGACGTCTCCTCCTTCTTGATCCAGCAAGGGGAGAGGAGAAGTTGAGGGAGAACTCCGACAGCACGATGTCATGGTGGTGATGGAGCTCGTGGTTCTCTAGCAGTGCTTCGCCAAGCACTACGGAGGAGGAGGATGAGGTGTTGGAGGAGGGAGAGGGCTGCGCCAGGGAAGGGTGCGGCTGCCCTCTCTCTCCCTCACAATATATAGGGGAAGGGAGGAGGGGGAGGCGCCCTAGGGTTCCCTAGGGGAGGGGCGGCGGCCACAGGGGAAACCCTAGATGGGTTTGGGCGCCCCCACCCCCTAGGAAACTTGCCCCCAAGCCGGGAGGGGCGGCTGCCCTAGGGGTGGCGCCCCCACCTCTCCTGGTTACGTGAGATGGGGTGGGAGGGGCGCTCAGCCCTTTAGTGCGCTGATGTGCCCTCTCCCCTTGGCCCATAAGCCCCCCCAACGCTTGCCGAGGCCTCCGAAACCCATTTCGGACACGCTGGTCATCACCTGGTACCCCCGGAACAATTCCAGACTCCAATACCCTTCGTCCAATATACTAATCTTCACCTCCGGACCATTCCGGAGCTCCTCGTCATGTCCGGATCTCATCCGGGATTCCTAACAACCTTCGGTAACCACATACTATTTCCCATAACTACTCTAGCGTCACCAAACCTTAAGTGTGTAGATCCTATGGGTTCGGGAACCATGCAGACATGACCGAGACGTTCTCCGTTCAATAACAAACAGCGGGATCTGGATACCCATGTTGGCTCCCACATGTTTCACGATGATCTCATCGGATGAACCACGATGTCAAGGATTCAAGCAATCCCGTATGCAATTCCCTTTGTCAATTGGTATGTTACTTGCCCGAAATTCGATCGTCGGTATCCCAATACCTCGTTCAATCTCGTTACCGGCCAGTCACTTTACTCGTTCCGTAATGCATGATCCCGTGACTAGCTACTTAGTCACATTGAGCTCATTATGATGATGCATTACCAAGTGGGCCCAGAGATACCTCTCCGTCATACGGAGTGACAAATCCCAGTCTCGATTCGTGCCAACCCAACAAACACTTTCGGAGATACCTGTAATGCACCTTTATAGTCACCCAGTTACGTTGTGATGTTTGGTACACCCAAAGCACTCCTACGGTATCAGGGAGTTACACAATCTCATGGTCTAAGGAAATGATACTTGACATTAGAAAAGCTTTAGCAAACAAACTACACGATCTTGTGCTATGCTTAGAATTGGGTCTTGTCCATCACATCATTCTCCTAATGATGTGATCCCGTTATCAATGACATCCAATATCCATGGTCAGGAAACCATGACCATCTGTTGATCAACGAGCTAGTCAACTAGAGGCTCACTAGGGACATGTTGTGGTCTATGTATTCACACATGTACTGCGGTTTCTGGTCAATACAATAATAGCATGAATAATAGACAATTATCATGAACAAGGAAATAAAATAATAACCATTTTATTATTGCCTCTCGGGCATATTTCCAACAGTCTCCCACTTGCACTAGAGTCAATAATCTAGTTCACATCACTATGTAATGAATCAACACCCATGGGGTTTGATCATATCTCACTTGTGAGAGAGGTTATTAGTCAACGGATCTGAACCTTTCATATCCGTGTGTGCTTTGCAAATCTCTATGTCATCTCCTAGATGCAACTACCACGCTGTATTTGGAGCTATTCCAAATAACTGTTCTACTATACGAATCCGGTTTACTACTCAAAATAATCCGGATTAGTGTCAAAGTTTGCATCGGCGTAACCCTTTACGACGAACTCTTTTACCACCTCCATAATGGAGAAAATTCCTTAGTCCACTAGTTACTAAGGATAATCTTGACCACTGTCCTGTGATCCATTCCTGGATCACTCTTGTACCCCTTGACTGACTCATGGCAAGGCACACTCCAGGTGCGGTACACAGCATAGCATACTATAGAGCCTACGTCTGAAGCATAGGGGACGACCTTCGTCCTTTCTTCTCTTCTGCCGTGGTCATGTCTTGAGTCTTACTCAATATTCAAACCTTATAACACAGCCAAGAACTCCTTCTTTGCTGATCTATTTTGAACTCCTTCAAAATCTTGTCATGGTATGTATTTATTTGAAAGTACTATTAAGCGTTTTTGATCTATCCTTATAGATCTTGATGCTCAATGTTCAAGTTGCTTAATCCAGGTTTTCCATTGAAACACACTTTTCAAATAACCCTATATGCTATGCAGAAATTCTACATCATTTCTGATCAACAATATGTTAATAACATATACTCATCAGAAATTCTATAGTCCTCCCACTCACTTCTTTGGAAATACAAGTTTCTCATAAACTTTGTATAGACCCGAAATCTTTAATTATCTCATCAAAGCGTATATTCCAACTTCGAGATGCTTACTCCAGTCCTTAGAAGGATTGTTGGAGCTTTGCATACTTGTTAGCATTTTCCAGGATTGACAAAACCTTCTGGTTGTATAACATACAACCTTTCCTCAAGAAAATCGTCGAGGAAACAATGTTTTGACATCCTATCTGCAAGATTTCATAAATAATGCAGTAACTGCTAATACAATTCCAACAGACTCTTAGCATCGCTACGACTGAGAAAGTCTCATTGTAGTCAACTCCTTGAACTTGTCGAAAAATATCTTAGCGACAAGTCGAGATTTCTTAATGGTGACAATTACCATCATTGTTTGTCTTCCTTTCGAAATCCATCTGTACCCAACAGCCTTATGACCATCAAGTAGTTCTTCTAGAGTCCACACTTTGTTTTCATACATGGATCCTCTCTCGGATTTTATGGCCTCTAGCCATTTGTCGGAATCTGGGCCCACCATCGCTTCTCCATAGCTCGTAGGTTCATTATTGTCTAGCAACATGACCTCCAAGACAGGATTACGTACCACTCTGAAGCAATACGCGTCCTTGTCTACCTACGAGGTTTTAGTAGTGACTTGATCCGAAGTTTCATGATCAATATCATCAGCTTCCACTTCAATTGGTGTAGGCGCCACAGGAACAACTTCCTATGCCCTACTACACACTGGTTCAAGTGATGGTTCAATAACATTATCAAGTCTCCACCATCCTCCGACTCAATTCTTTCGAGAGAAACTATTCCTCGAGAAAGGACTCGTTTCTGGAAACAATCACTTATGCTTCCGGATCTGAATCAGGAGGTATACCCAATTGTTTTTGGGTGTACTATGAATATGCATTTATCCGCTTTGGGTTCGAGCTTATCAGCCTGAAACTTTTTCATATAAGCGTCGCAGACCCAAACTTTCAAGAAACGACAACTTAAGTTTCTCTAAACCATAGTTCATACGGTGTCATCTCAACGAAATTACGTGGTGCGCTATTTAATGTGAATGTGGTTGTCTCTAATGCCTAACCCATAAACGATAGTGGTAATTCGATAAGAGACATCATGGTATGCCCCATATCCAATAGGGTGCATCTATGATGTTCGGACACACCATCACACTATGGTGTTCCAGGCGGTATTAGTTGTGAAACAATTTCCACAATGTCTTAATTGTATACCAAACTCATAACTTAGATATTCATCTCTATGCTCATATCATAGACATTTTATCCTCTTGTCACGTGATCTTGAACTTCACTATGAAATTACTTGAACCTTTCAATAATTCAGACTTGTGTTTCATCAAGTAAATATACTCAGCATCAAATCAAATCATCTATGAAGTAAGAACATAAGGACATCCACTGTGTGCCACAGCACTCATTGGACTGCACACATCAAAATGTATTACTTCCAACAAGTTGCTTTCTTGTTCCATTTCATTGAAAACGAGGCCTTTCAGTCATCTTGCCCATATGGTATGATTTGCATGACTCAAGTGATTCAAAATCAAGTGAGTCCAAATGATCCATCCGCATGGAGTTTCTTCATGCTTATATACCAATAGACATGGTTCGCATGTCTCAGTCTTATCAAAAACTAGTGAGTCCAAAGATCCATCAACATGGAGCTTCTTCATGCGTTTTATACCAATATGACTCAAATGACAATGCCACAAGCAGTTGGTACTATCATTACTATCTTATACCTTTTGGCATGAACATGTGTATCACTAAGATCGAGATTCAATAAACCATTCATTTTTGGTGCAAGACCATTGAAGGTATTATTCAAATAAACAGAGTAACCATTATTCTCCTTAAATGAATAACCGTATTGCGATAGACATAATCCAAATATGTCTATGCTCAATGCAAACACCAAATAACAATTATTTAGGTTTAACACCAATCTCGATGGTAGAGGGAGTATGCGATGCTTGATCACATCAAGCTTGGAAACACTTCCAACACATATCGTCATCTCACCTTTAGCTAGTCTCCGTTTATTCCGTAGCCTTTTATTTTGAGTTACTAACACTTAGCAACTGAACCTATATCTATTACCATGGTGCTACTAGGAGTACTAGTAAAGTACACATCAATATAATGTATATCCCATATGCTTCTATCGACCTTGCCAGCCTTCTCATCTACCAAGTATCTAGGGTAGTTCTGCTTCAGTGACCGTTCCCCTCCTTACAGAAGCACTTAGTCTTGGGTTTGGGTTCAACCTTTGGTTTCTTCACTAGAGCAGCAACTAATTTGTCGTTTCATGAAATATCCCTTCTTGCCCTTCCCCTTCTTGAAACTAGTGGTTTCACTAACCATCAACAATTGATGCTCCTTCTTGATTTCTACTTTCGTGGTGTCAAACATCACGAATCGCTCAAGGATCATCATATCTATCCCTGATATGTTATAGTTCATCACAAAGCTCTAGTAGCTTGGTGGCAATGACTTTGGAGAAACATCACTATCTCATCTGAAAGACTAACTCCCACTCGATTCAATTGATTGTAGTACCCAGACAATCTGATCACATGCTCAAAGATTGAGCTTTTCTCCCTTGGTTTGTAGGCTAAGAAACTCGTCGGAGGTCTTACACCTCTTGACATGGGCACGAGCCTGAAATCCCAATTTAAGCCCTTGGAACATCTCATATGTTCCGCGACGTTTCAAAAACGACTTCGACACCACAATTCTAAACCGTTTAACATTACTGAACTATCATGTAGTCATCAGAACGTGTATATCAGATGTTCGCAACATCCACAGACAACGTTCGAGGTTCAGCACACCGAGCGGTGTATTAAGGACATAAGCCTTCTATGCAGCAATGAGGACAATCCTCGGTTTACGGACCCAGTCCGCATAATTGCTACTATCAACTTTCAACTAAAATTTTCTCTAGGAACATATCTAAAACAGTAGAACTAAATCGCGAGCTACGACATAATTTGCAAAGACCTTTTGACTATGTTCAGGATAATTAAGTTCATCTAATAAACTCCCACTCAGATAGACATCCCTCTAGTCATCTAAGTGATACATGATCTGAGTCAACTAGGCCGTGTCCGATCATCACGTGAGACGGACTAGTCATCATCGGTGAACATCTTCATGTTGATCGTATCAACTATACGACTCATGTTCGACCTTTCGGTCTCTTGTGTTCCGAGGCCATGTCTGTACATGCTAGGCACGTCAAGTCAACCTAAGTGTTTCGCATGTGTAAATCTGGCTTACACCCGTTGTATGTGAACGTTAGAATCTATCACACCCGATCATCACGTGGTGCTTCGAAGCAACGATCTTTCCCAACGGTGCACAGTTAGGGGAAACACTTTCTTGATATTGTTATGAGGGATCATCTTATTTACTACCGTCGTTCTAAGCAAATAAGATGCATAAACATGATAAACATCACATGCAATCAAATAGTGACATGATATGGCCAATATCATTTTGCTCCTTTTGATCTCCATCTTCGGGGCTCCATGATCATCATCGTCACCGGCATGACACCATGATCTCCATCATCATGATCTCCATCATCGTGTCTCCATGAACTTGTCTCGCCAACTATTACTTCTACTACTATGGCTAACGGTTTAGCAATGAATTATACTAATTACATGGCGTTATTCAGTGACACACAGGTCATACAATAAATAAAGACAACTCCTATGGCTCTTGCCGGTTGTCATACTCATCGACATGCAAGTCGTGATTCCTATTACAAGAATATGATCAATCTCATACATCACATATATTTCACTCATCACATCCTTCTTGGCCATAACACATCACACGGCATATGCTGCAAAAACAAGTTAGACGTCCTCTAATTGTTGTTGCAAGTTTTTACGTGGCTGCTATAGGTTTCTAGCAAGAACGTTTCTTACCTACGCCAAAACCACAACGTGATATGCCAATTGCTATGTACCCTTCATAAGGACCCTTTTCATCGAATCCGATCCGACTAAAGTGGGAGAGACTGGCACCCGCTAGCCACCTTATGCAACAAGTGCATGTCAGTCGGTGGAACCTGTCTCACGTAAGTGTGTTGGGGAACGTTGCAGAAAATTAAAATTTTTCCTACGGTTTCACCAAGATCCATCTATGAGTTCATCTAAGCAACGAGTCAAGGGATAGAGTTTGCATCTACATACCACTTGTAGATCGCGTGCGGAAGCTTGCAAGGTGATGATGTAGTCGTACTCGACGTGATTCGAATCACCGATGACCAAGTGCTGAACGGACAGCACCTCCGCGTTCAACACACGTACGGAACGAGAGACGTCTCCTCCTTCTTGATCCAGCAAGGGGGAAGGAGAGGTTGAGGAAGACAGCTCCACCGGCAGCACGACGGCGTGGTGATGGTGGAGAGGCAGTACTCCGACAGGGCTTCGCCAAGCACACAACGGAGGAGGAGAGGTGTTGGGGAGGGGAGGGCTGCGCCTTGGAGGGTGGTGCGGCTGCCCTCCCCTCACCCCTCTATTTATAGGGGGAAGGGAGAAGGGGGCCGGCCCCCTAGAACCCATCTAGGGGGGGTGCGGCGGCCTAGGGGAGAGGGGAGAGGGTGGCTTGCCCCCCAAGCCAAGGGGGCGCCCCCTCTAGGGTTCCCCCTCAACCCTAGGCGCATGGGCCCAAGGGAGGGGGTGCGGCCAGCCCACCAGGGGCTGGCTCCCTGCCCCACGCAGCCCATGTGGCCCCCCGGGAGGGGTGGCCCCTCCCGGTGGACCCCCGGAACCCTTCCGGTGGCCCCGGTACAATACCGGTATGACCCCGAAACTTCCCGGTGTCCGTTTGACAACTTCCCATATATAAATCTTTACCTCCGGACCCTTCCGGATCTCCTCGTGACGTCCAGGATCCCATCCGGGACTCCGAACAACATTCGGTAGTCACATACTAGTCTTCCTAATAACCCTAGCGTCACCGAACCTTAAGTGTGTAGACCCTACGGGTTCGGGAGACATGCAGACATGACCGAGACGCTCTCAGTCAATAACCAACAGCGGGATCTGGATACCCATGATGGCTCCCACATGCTCCTCGATGTTGTCATCGGATGAACCACGATGTCGAGGATTCGATCAAACCCTGTATGCAATTCCCTTTGTCAATCGGTACGTTACTTGCCCGAGACTCGATCGTCGGTATCCCAATACCTTGTTCAGTCTCGTTACCGGCAAGTCACTTTACTCGTACCGTAATGCATGATCCCGTGTCCAACACCTTGGTCACATTGAGCTCATTATGATGATGCATTACCGAGTGGGCCCAGAGATACCTCTCCGTCATACGGAGTGACAAATCCCAGTCTCGATCCGTGTCAACCCAACAGATACTTTCGGAGATACCTGTAATGCACCTTTATAGTCACCCAGTTACGTTGTGACGTTTGATACACCCAAGGCACTCTTACGGTATCCGGGAGTTACACGATCTCATGGTCGAAGGAAGAGATACTTGACACTGGCAAAGCTCTAGCAAAACGAACTACACGATCTTTTATGCTATGCTTAGGATTGGGTCTTGTCCATCACATCATTCTCCTAATGATGTGATCCCGTTATCAACGACATCCAATGTCCATAGTCAGGAAACCATGACTATCTGTTGATCACAACGAGCTAGTCAACTAGAGGCTCACCAGGGACATATTGTGGTCTAAGTATTCACACGTGTATTACGATTTCCGGATAATACAGTTATAGCATGAATAAAAGACATTTATCATGAACATTGAAATATAATAATACTTTTATTATTGCCTCTAGGGCATATTTCCAACAGTCTCCCACTTGCACTAGAGTCACCAATCTAGTTACATTGTGATGAATCGAACACCCATAGAGTTCTGGTGTTGATCATGTTTTGCACGCGAGAGAGGTTTAGTCAGCGGATCTGCGACATTCAGATCCGTGTGCACTTTGCAAATCTCTATGTCTCCATCTTGAACATTTTCACGGATGGAGTTGAAACGACGCTTGATGTGCCTGGTCTTCTTGTGAAACCTGGGCTCCTTGGCGAGGGCAATAGCTCCAGTGTTGTCACAGAAGAGTTTGATCGGCCCCGACGCATTGGGTATGACTCCTAGGTCGGTGATGAACTCCTTCACCCAAATCGCTTCATGCGCTGCCTCCGAGGCTGCCATGTACTCCGCTTCACACGTAGATCCCGCCACGACGCTCTGCTTGCAGCTGCACCAGCTTACTGCTCCACCATTCAACATATACACGTATCCGGTTTGTGACTTAGAGTCATCCAGATCTGAGTCGAAGCTAGCGTCGACGTAACCCTTTACGACGAGCTCTTCGTCTCTTCCATAAACGAGAAACATGTCCTTCGTCCTTTTCAGGTACTTCAGGATATTCTTGACCGCTGTCCAGTGTTCCTTGCCGGGATTACTTTGGTATCTTGCTACCAAACTTACGGCAAGGTTTACATCGGGTCTGGTACACAGCATGGCATACATAATAGATCCTATGGCTGAAGCATAGGGGATGACACTCATCTCTTCTTTATCTTTTGCCGTGGTCGGTGACTGAGCCGAGCTCAATCTCACACCTTGTAACATAGGCAAGAACCCCTTCTTGGACTGATCCATTTTGAACCTCTTCAAAATCTTATCAAGGTATGTGCTTTGTGAAAGACCTATGAGGCGTCTCGATCTATCTCTATAGATCTTGATGCCTAATATATAAGCAGCTTCTCCAAGGTCCTTCATTGAAAAACACTTATTCAAGTAGGCCTTAATGCTGTCCAGAAATTCTATATTATTTCCCATCAAGAGTATGTCATCTACATATAATATGAGAAATGCTACAGAGCTCCCACTCACTTTCTTGTAAACGCAGGCTTCTCCATAAGTCTGCATAAACCCAAACGCTTTGATCATCTCATCAAAGCGAATGTTCCAACTCCGAGATGCTTGCACCAGTCCATAAATGGATCGCTGGAGCTTGCATACTTTGTTAGCGTTCCGAGGATCGACAAAACCTTCCGGCTGCATCATATACAGTTCTTCCTTAAGATGCCCGTTAAGGAATGCCGTTTTGACGTCCATTTGCCATATCTCATAATCATAGTATGCGGCAATTGCTAACATGATTCGGACGGACTTCAGCTTCGCTACGGGAGAGAAAGTCTCGTCGTAGTCAATCCCTTGAACTTGTCGATAACCCTTAGCGACAAGTCGAGCCTTATAGATTGTAACATTACCATCCGCGTCCGTCTTCTTCTTAAAGATCCATTTGTTTTCTATCGCTCGCCGATCATCGGGCAAGTCTGTCAAAGTCCATACTTTGTTTTCATACATGGATTCTATCTCGGATTTCATGGCTTCAAGCCATTTGTTGGAATCCGGGCCCGCCATCGCTTCTTCATAGTTCGAAGGTTCATTGTTGTCTAACAACATGATTTCCAGGACAGGGTTGCCGTACCACTCTGGTGCGGAACGTGTCCTTGTGGACCTACGAAGTTCAGCAGTAACTTGATCCGAAGTACCTTGATCATCATCATTGTTTTCCTCTTCAGTTGGTGTGGGCATCACAGGAACGGTTTCCTGCGCTGCGCCACTTTCCCGCTCAAGAGGTAGTACTTCATCGAGTTCTACTTTCCTCCCACTTACTTCTTTCGAGAGAAACTCTTTTTCCAGAAAGCATCCGTTCTTGGCAACAAAGATCTTGCCTTCGGATCTTAAGTAGAAGGTATACCCGACAGTTTCCTTAGGGTATCCTATGAATACGCATTTTTCCGACTTGGGTTCGAGCTTTTCAGGTTGAAGTTTCTTGACATAAGCATCGCATCCCCAAACTTTTAGAAACGACAGCTTAGGTTTCTTTCCAAACCATAATTCATACGGTGTCGTCTCAACGGATTTAGACGGTGCCCTATTTAAAGTGAATGTAGCTGTCTCTAGAGCGTATCCCCAAAATGATAGCGGTAAATCGGTAAGAGACATCATAGACCGCACCATATCCAATAGGGTGCGATTACGACGTTCGGACACACCGTTTCGCTGAGGTGTTCCAGGCGGCGTGAGCTGTGAAACGATTCCACATTTCCTTAAGTGTGTACCAAATTCGTGACTTAAGTATTCTCCTCCACGATCTGATCGTAAGAATTTTATCTTTCGGTCACGTTGATTCTCTACCTCATTCTGAAATTCCTTGAACTTTTCAAAGGTCTCAGACTTGTGTTTCATTAAGTAGACATACCCATATCTACTCAAGTCATCTGTGAGAGTGAGAACATAACGATATCCTCCGCGAGCCTCAACGCTCATTGGACCGCACACATCGGTATGTATGATTTCCAACAAGTTGGTTGCTCGCTCCATTGTTCCGGAGAACGGAGTCTTGGTCATTTTGCCCAAAAGGCATGGTTCGCACGTGTCAAACGATTCATAATCAAGAGACTCTAAAAGTCCATCGGCATGGAGCTTCTTCATGCGCTTGACACCAATGTGACCAAGGCGGCAGTGCCACAAGTATGTGGGACTATCGTTATCAACTTTAAATCTTTTGGCATCTACACTATGAACATGTGTAATATTACGCTCGAGATTCATTAAGAATAAACCATTGACCATCGGAGCATGACCATAAAACATATCTCTCATATAAATCGAACAACCATTATTCTCAGACTTAGATGAGTAGCCATCTCGTATTAAACGAGATCCAGATACAATGTTCATGCTCAAACTTGGCACTAAATAACAATTATTAAGGTTCAAAACTAATCCCGTAGGTAAATGTAGAGGCAGCGTGCCGACGGCGATCACATCGACTCTGGAACCATTCCCGACGCGCATCGTCACCTCGTCCTTCGCCAGTCTCCGTTTATTCCGCAGCTCCTGCTGTGAGTTACAAATATGAGCAACGGCACCGGTATCAAATACCGAGGAGTTACTACGAGTACTGGTAAGGTACACATCAATCACATGTATATCAAATATACCTTTGGTGTTGCCGGCCTTCTTATCCGCTAAGTATTTGGGGCAGTTCCGCTTCCAGTGACCCTTACCCTTGCAATAAAAGCACTCAGTCTCAGGCTTGGGTCCATTCTTTGACTTCTTCCCGGTAACTGGCTTACCAGGCGCGGCAACATCTTTGCCGTCCTTCTTGAAGTTCTTCTTACCCTTGCCCTTCTTGAACTTAGTGGTCTTATTGACCATCAACACTTGATGTTCTTTCTTGATTTCAGCCTCTGCTGACCTCAGCATCGAGAACACTTCAGGAATGGTCTTTTCCATCCCCTGCATGTTGTAGTTCATCACAAAGCTCTTGTAGCTTGGTGGGAGCGACTGGAGGATTCTGTCAATGACCGCCTCATCTGGGAGGTTAATGTTCAGCTGGGTCATACGGTTGTGCAACCCAGACATCTTCAGGATGTGCTCACTGACAGAACTGTTTTCCTCCATATTACAACTGTAGAACTTGTCGGAGACATCATATCTCTCGACCCGGGCATGAGCTTGAAAAACTAGTTTCAGCTCTTCGAACATCTCATATGCTCCGTGGTGCTCAAAACGCTTTTGGAGCCCCGGTTCTAAGCTGTAAAGCATGCCGCACTGAACGAGGGAGTAATCATCAGCACGAGACTGCCAAGCATTCATAATGTCTTGGTTCTCTGGGACGGGAGCGTCACCTAGCGGTCCTTCTAGGACATATTGTTTCCTGGCAGCTATGAGGATGATCCTCAGGTTCCGGACCCAGTCCGTATAGTTGCTGCCATCATCTTTCAGCTTGGTTTTCTCTAGGAACGCGTTGAAGTTCATGTTGACATTAGCGTTGGCCATTGATCTACAAGACATATTTGCAAAGGTTTTAGACTAAGTTCATGATAATAAAGTTCTAATCAAATTATGAACTCCCACTTAGATTAGACATCCCTCTAGTCATCTAAGTGTTACACGATCCGAGTCGACTAGCCCGTGTCCGATCATCACGTGAGACGGACTAGTCATCATCGGTGAACATTCTCATGTTGATCGTATCTTCCATACGACTCGTGTTCGACCTTTCGGTCTCCGTGTTCCGAGGCCATGTCTGCACATGCTAGGCTCGTCAAGTTAACCCTAAGTGTTTTCGCTGTGTAAAACTTTCTTACACCCGTTGTATGTGAACGTAAGAATCCATCACACCCGATCATCACGTGGTGCTTAGAAGCGACGAACTGTAGCAACGGTGCACAGTTAGGGGAGAACACTTCTTGAAATTTTTGTAAGGGATCATCTTATTTACTACCGTCGTCCTAAGTAAACAAGATGCATAAACATAATAAACATCACATGCAATTATATAGTTGTGACATGATATGGCCAATATCATATAGCTCCATTGATCTTCATCTTCGGGGCTCCATGATCATCTTGTCACCGGCTTGACACCATGATCTCCATCATCATGATCTCCATCATCGTGTCTTCATGAAGTTGTCACGCCAACGACTACTTCTACTTCTATGACTAACGTTTAGCAATAAAGTAAAGTAGTTTACATGGCGTTATTCAATGACATGCAGGTCATACAAAAAATAAAGACAACTCCTATGGCTCCTCCTGGTTGTCATACTCATCGACATGCAAGTCGTGAATCCTATTACAAAGAACATGATCTCATACATCACAATTCATCATTCATCACAACTTCTGGCCATATCACATCACATGATCAATCGCTGCAAAAACAAGTTAGACGTCCTCTAATTGTTGTTGCATCTTTTACGTGGCTGCAATTGGGTTCTAGAAGGAACGTTTTCTTACCTACGAATCACCACAACGTGATATTGTCAACTTCTATTTACCCTTCATAAGGGCCCTGTTCATCGATTCCGCTCCAACTAAAGTGGGAGAGACAGACACCCGCCAGCCACCTTATGCAACTAGTGCATGTCAGTCGGTGGAACCGGTCTCACGTAAGCGTACGTGTAAGGTTGGTCCGGGCCACTTCATCCCACAATACCGTTGAGCAAGAAAAGACTAGTAGAGGCAAGTAAGATGACAAAATCCACGCCCACAACAAAATTGTGTTCTACTCGTGCAAAGAGAACTACGCATAGACCTAGCTCATGATGCCACTGTTGGGGAACGTTGCAGAAAATTAAAATTTTTCCTACGGTTGCACCAAGATCCATCTATGAGTTCATCTAAGCAACGAGTCAAGGGATAGAGTTTGCATTTACATACCACTTGTAGATCGCGTGCGGAAGCTTGCAAGGTGATGATGTAGTCGTACTCGACGTGATTCGAATCACCGATGACCAAGTGCTGAACGGACAGCACCTCCGTGTTCAACACACGTACGGAACGGGAGACGTCTCCTCCTTCTTGATCCAGCAAGGGGGAAGGAGAGGTTGAGGAAGACAGCTCCACCGGCAGCACGACGGCGTGGTGATGGTGGAGAGGCAGTACTTCGACAGGGCTTCGCCAAGCACACAACAGAGGAGGAGAGGTGTTGGGGAGGGGAGGGCTGCGCCTTGGAGGGTGGTGCGGCTGCCCTCCCCTCACCCCTCTATTTATAGGGGGAAGGGAGAAGGGGGCCGGCCCCCTAGAACCCATCTAGGGGGGGGTGCGGCGACCTAGGGGAGAGGGGAGAGGGTGGCTTGCCCCCCAAGCCAAGGGGGCGCCCCCTCTAGGGATCCCCCCTCAACCCTAGGCGCATGGGCCCACCAGGGGCTGGCTCCCTGCCCCACGCAGCCCATGTGGCCCCCCGGGAGGGGTGGCCCCTCCCGGTGGCCCCGATACAATACCGGTATGACCCCGAAACTTCCCGGTGTCCGTTTGACAACTTCCCATGTATAAATCTTTACCTCTGGACCCTTCCGGATCTCCTCGTGACATCCAGGATCCCATCCGGGACTCCGAACAACATTCGGTAGTCACATACTAGTCTTCCTAATAACCCTAGCGTCATCGAACCTTAAGTGTGTAGACCCTACGGGTTCGGGAGACATGCAGACATGACCGAGACGCTCTCAGTCAATAACCAACAGCGGGATCTGGATACCCATGATGGCTCCCACATGCTCCTCGATGTTGTCATCGGATGAACCACGATGTCGAGGATTCGATCAAACTCTGTATGCAATTCCCTTTGTCAATCAGTACGTTACTTGCCCGAGACTCGATCGTCGGTATCCCAATACCTTGTTCAGTCTCGTTACCGGCAAGTCACTTTACTCGTACCGTAATGCATGATCCCGTGTCCAACACCTTGGTCACATTGAGCTCATTATGATGATGCATTACCGAGTGGGCCCAGAGATACCTCTCCGTCATACGGAGTGACAAATCCCAGTCTCGATCCGTGTCAACCCAACAGATACTTTCGGAGATACCTGTAATGCACCTTTATAGTCACCCAGTTACGTTGTGACGTTTGATACACCCAAGGCACTCTTACGGTATTCGGGAGTTACATGATCTCATGGTCGAAGGAAGAGATACTTGACACTAGCAAAGCTCTAGCAAAACGAACTACACGATCTTTTATGCTATGCTTAGGATTGGGTCTTGTCCATCACATCATTCTCCTAATGATGTGATCCCGTTATCAACGACATCCAATGTCCATAGTCAGGAAACCATGACTATCTGTTGATCACAACGAGCTAGTCAACTAGAGGCTCACCAGGGACATATTGTGGTCTAAGTATTCACACGTGTATTACGATTTCCGGATAATACAGTTATAGCATGAATAAAAAGACATTTATCATGAACATTGAAATATAATAATACTTTTATTATTGCCTCTAGGGCATATTTCCAACAAAGTGTACGTGTAAGGTCGGTCCGGGCCGCTTCATCCCACAATACCATCGAAACAAGATAGGACTAGTAACGGTAAGCATATTGAACAAAATCAACGCCCACAACAACTTGTGTTCTACTCGTGCATAGAATCTACACAATAGACCTAGCTCATGATGCCACTGTTGGGGAACGTAGCAGAAATTCAAAATTTTCTATGCATCACCAAGATCAATCTATGGAGAGACTAGAAATGAGAGAGAGGGGAGTGCATCTTCATACCCTTGAAGATCGCGATGCGGAAGCGTTACATGAACGCGGTTGGTGGA
Source organism: Triticum aestivum (assembly GCF_018294505.1). Classification (NCBI taxonomy): domain Eukaryota; kingdom Viridiplantae; phylum Streptophyta; class Magnoliopsida; order Poales; family Poaceae; genus Triticum; species Triticum aestivum. Next base: position 571,183,285 of record NC_057795.1, read on the forward strand.
GTCGTACACACAGCTATTTAGATCATGGTCGATTCCGATCTAAGTGCCGAACGGACGGCGCCTCCGCGTTCAACGCACGTACAGCCCAGGGACATCTCCTCCTTCTTGATCCAGCAAGGGGAGAGGAGAAGTTGAGGGAGAACTCCGACAGCACGATGGGATGGTGGTGATGGAGCTCGTGGTTCTCCGGCAGGGCTTCGCCAAGCAGTACGGAGGAGGAGGAGGTGTTGGAGGAGGGAGATGGCTGCGCCAGGGAAGGGTCCGGCTGTCCTCTCTCTCCCTCACTATATATAGGGGGACGGGAGGAGGGGGAGGCACCCTAGGGTTCCCTAGGGGAGGGGCGGCGGCCACAGGGGAAACCTAGATGGGTTTGGGCGCCCCCACCCCCTAGGAAACTTGCCCCCCAAGCTGGGAGGGGCGGCTGCCCTAGGGGTGGTGCCCCCACCTCTCCTGGTTACGTGAGATGGGGTGGGAGGGGCGCTTAGCCCATTAGTGGGCTGATGTGCCCTCTCCCCTTGGCCCATAGGGCCCCCCAACGCTTGCCGAGGCCTGCGAAACCCCTTTCGGACACGCTGGTCATCACCTGGTACCCCTGGAACAATTCCGGACTCCAATACCCTTTGTCCAGTATACCGATCTTCACCTTCAGACCATTCCGGAGATCCTCGTCATGTCCGGGATCTCATCCGGTACTCCGAACAACCTTCGGTAACCACATACTATTTCCCGTAACAACTCTAGCGTCACCGAACCTTAAGTGTGTAGACCTATGGGTTCGGGAACCATGCAGATATGACCGAGACGTTCTCTGGTCAATAACCAACAGCGGGATCTGGATACCCATGTTGGCTCCCACATGTTCCACGATGATCTCATCAGATGAACCATGATGTCAAGGATTCAAGCAATCCCGTATGCAATTCCCTTTGTCAATCAGTATGTTACTTGCTCGAGATTCGATCATCAGTATCCCGGTACCTCGTTCAATCTCGTTACCGGCAAGTCACTTTACTCATTCCGTAATGGATGATCCCGTGACTAACTACTTAGTAACATTGAGCTCATTATGATGATGCCTTACCGAGTGGGCCCAGAGATACCTCTCCATCATACGAAGTGAAAAATCCCAGTCTTGATTCGTGCCTACCCAACAAACACTTTCGGAGATACCTGTAGTGCACCTTTATAGTCACCCAGTTACGTTGTGATGTTTGGTACACCCAGAGCACTCCTACTGTATCAGGGAGTTACACAATCTCATGGTCTAAGGAAATGATACTTGACATTTAAAAAGCTTTAGCAAACGAACTACACGATCTTGTGCTATGCTTAGAATTGGGTCTTGTCCATCACATCATTCTCCTAATGATGTGATCCCATTATCAATGACATCCAGTGTCCATGGTTAGGAAACCATGACCATCTGTTGATCAACGAGCTAGTCAACTAGAGGCTCACTAGGGACATGTTGTGGTCTATGTATTCACACATGTACTGTGGTTTACGATAAATACAATTATAGCATGAATAATAGACAATTATCATGAACAAGGAAATACAATAATAACTGTTTTATTATTTCCTCTAGGGCATATTTACAAAATTAAGTTGATGAGAACCTAGAGATTCAGCAGCGGACATGTGTACCTGTGAACAGAGTATAGTTGCGAGGAATTTGGAGAGGTCACATGCGTTCTCAGAAGATTTTCAAAAAGAATAGGTTTGAGGAATTTGACTAGATGAGTCTTGAAGAATTTCACTAAGCATTCTTAATCTTAGGTTCCAGAGTTGTACAGATTTGAAAATCCACACAATTGAGGAATCTTGAAGAAAACCATTGCTTAGAGAAACAAATCAAGAACAGATAACATGTGAGGTGTTTAGTGTGTGAAGATTTTAAGAACAAACTGATGGGGAACGTAGCAGAAATTCAAAATTTTCCTACGAGTCAGCAAGATCTATCTATGGAGAGACTAGCAATGAGAGAGAGGGGAGTGCATCTACATACCCTTGTAGATCGCTAAGCGGAAGCGTTCAAGAGAACGGGGTTGAAGGAGTCGTACTCGTCGTTATCGAAATCACCGGAGATCCTAGTGCCAAACGGATGGCACCTCCGCGTTCAACACACGTGCAGCCCGGTGACGTCTCCCATGCCTTGATCCAGCAAGGAGATAGGCAGAGGTTGAGGAAGACTCCGTTCAGTAGCAGCACAATGGCATGGTGGTGATGGAGGAGCGTGGCAATCCAGCAGGGCTTCGCCAAGCACCGCGAGAGACGAGGAGAAAGAGAGGTAGGGCTGCGCCAGGGAGAGGTGGAAACTCTTGTGTATGGCAGCCCCAAAACCTCAAGTATATATAGGGGAGAGGGAGGGGGCTGCTCCCCCTCTAGGGTTCCCACCCCAAGGGGTGCGGCAGGCCCTAGGTCCCATCTAGGGTGCGGCCAAGGCGGGGAGAGGGGGAAACTTGCCCCCTAAGTAAGGTGGGTGCGCCCCCTCCCCAAACCTTAGGCGCCTTGGGCCCTTGTGGAGGGGCGCACCAGCCCACCTGGGGCTGGTCCCCTCGCACACTTGGCCCATGCAGCCCTCTGGGGCCGGTGGCCCCACTTGGTGGACCCCCGGGACCCTCCCGGTGGTCCCGGTACATTACCGATAGCACCCAAAACTTTTCTGGTGACCAAAACAGGACTTACCATATATAAATCTTTACCTCCAGAACATTCCGGAATTCCTCATGACCTCCGGAATCTCATCCGAGACTCCAAACAACATTCGGTAACCACGTATATCTATTCCCTATAACCCTAGCATCATCGAACCTTAAGTGTGTAGACCCTACGGGTTCAGGAACCATGCAGACATGACCGAGACATTCTCTGTTCAATAACCAATAGCGGGATCCGGATACCCATGTTGGCTCCCTCATGTTCCACGATGATCTCATCGAATGAACCACGATGTCGAGGATTCAATCAATCTCGTATTCAATTCCCTTTGTCTAGCGGTACGTTACCTGCCAGAGATTTGATCGTCGGTATGCCGATACCTTGTTCAATCTCGTTACCGTCAAGTCTCTTTACTCGTTCCGTAACACATCATCCCGTGATCAACCCCTTGGTCACATTGTGCACATTATGATGATGTCCTACCGAGTGGGTCCAGAGATACCTCTTCGTTACACGGAGTGACAAATCCCAGTCTCGATTCGTGCCAACCCAACAGACACTTTCGGAGATACCGTAGTGCACCTTTATAGCCACCCAGTTACTTTGTGACGTTTGGTACACCCAAAGCATTCCTACGGTATCTGGTAGTTGCACAATCTCATGGTCTAAGGAAATGATACTTGACATTAGAAAAGCTTTAGCATACGAACTACACGATCTTTGTGCTAGGCTTAGGATTGGGTCTTGTCCATCTCATCATTCTCCTAATGATGTGATCCCGTTATCAACGACATCCAATGTCCATGGTCAAGAAACCGTAACCATCTATTGATCAACGAGCTAGTCAACTAGGGGCTTACTAGGGACATGGTGTTGTCTATGTACCCACACATGTATCTGAGTTTCCTATCAATACAATTATAGCATGGATAATAAACGATTATCATGAACAAGGAAATATAATAATAATAACTAATTTATTATTGCCTCTAGAGCATATTTCCAACAGTCTCCCACTTGCACTAGAGTCAATAACCTAGTTCACATCGCCATGTGATTAACACTGACAGGTCACATCACCATGTGACCAACATCCAAAGAGTTTACTAGTGTCACTAAACTAGTTCACATCATCATCTGATTAAGACTCAAGGAGTTCTGGGGTTTGATCATGTTTTGCTTGTGAGAGAGGTTTTAGTCAACGGGTCTGCAACATTCAGATCCGTATGTATTTTGCAAATCTCTAGGTCATATTGTAAATGCTGCTTCCACGCTCCACTTGGAGCTATGCCAAATGGTCGCTCCACTATACGTATCCGGTTTGCTACTCAGAGTTATTCGGATAGGTGTTAAATCTTGCATCGACGTAACCCTTTACGCCAAACTATTTATCACCTCCATAATTGAGAAACATGTCCTTATTTACTCCAAGGACAATTTTTGACCGTTGTCCAATGATCCATTCCAGGATCACTCTTGTACTCCTTTGCCAGACTCATGGAAAGGCACACTTCTGGTGCGGTACACAGCATAGCATACTATAGAGACTACGTCTGAAGCATAGGTGACGACCTTCGTCCTTTCTCTCTCTTCTGTCGTGGTCGAGCTTTAAGTCTTAACTTCATACCTTACAACTCAGGCAAGAACTCCTTCTTTGACTGATCCATCTTGAACACCTTCAAGATCATGTCAAGGTATGTGCTCATTTTGAAAGAACTGTTAAGCGGTTTGATCTATCCTTATAGATCTTGATGCTCAATGTTCAAGTAGCTTAATCCAGGTTTCCATTGAAAAACTCTTTTCAAATAACCCTATATGCTTTCCAGAAATTCTACATCATTTCTGATCAACAATATGTCAACAACATATACTCATCAGAAATGCTATAGTGCTCCCACTCCCTTCTTTGGAAATACAAGTTTCTCATAAACTTTGTATAAACCCAAAATCTTTGATCAACTCATCAAAGGGTACATTCCAACCCCGAGATGCTTACTCCAGTCCTTAGAAGGATTGCTGGAGCTTTGCATACTTGTTAGCATTTTTCAGGATTTGACAAAACCTTCTGGTTGTATCACATACAACCTTTCCTCAAGAACGTCGAGGAAACAATGTTTTGACATCCTATCTGCAAGATTTCATAAATCATGCAGTAATTGCTAATATAATTCCAACAGACTCTTAGCATCGCTACGAGTGAGAAAGTCTCATCATAGTCAACTCCTTGAACTTGTCGGAAAACATCTTAACGACAAGTCGAGCTTTCTTAATGGTGATACTTACCATCATTGTCCGTCTTGCTTTAAAATCCATCTGTACCCAATAGCCTTACGACCATCAAGTAGTTCTTCCAAATTCTATACTTTGTTTTCATAAATGGATCCTCTCTCGGATTTTATGGCCTCGAGCTATTCGTCGGAATCCGGGCCCACCATCGCTTCTTCATAGCTCATAGGTTCATTGTTGTCTAGCAACATGACCTCCAAGACAGGATTACTGTACCACTATGAAGTAGTACACATCCTTGTCGACCTACGAGGTTTAGCAGTGACTTGATCCGAAGTTTTATGATCACTATCATGAGCTTCTACTTCAATTGGTGTAGGCGCCACAGGAACAACTTCCTGTTCCCTGCTACACACTAGTTGAAGTGATGGTTCAATAACCTTATCAAGTCTCCAACATCCTCCCACTCAATTCTTTTGAGAGAAACTTTTCCTCGAGAAAGGAACCTGTTTCTAGAAACAATCCTTTTGCTTCCGGATCTGAAATAGGAGGTATACCCAACTCTTTTTGGGTGTCCTATGAAGATGCATTTTATCCGCTTAGGGTTCGAGCTTATCAACCTGAAACTTTTTCACATAAGCGTCGCAGCCCCAAACTTTAAAGAAACGACAACTTAGGTTTCTCCAAACCATAGTTCAAACGGTGTCATCTCAACGGAATTACGTGGTGCCCTATTAAAGTGAGTGCGGCTATCTCTAATGCCTAACCTATGAACGATAGTGGTAATTCGATAAGAGACATCATGGTATGCACCATATCCAATAGGGTGCAACTATGATGTTCGGACACACCATCACACTATGGTGTTCCAGGCGGTATTAATTGTGAAACAATTTCCAAAATGCCTTAATTGCGTGCCAAAGCTCATAACTCAGATACTCATATCTACGATCATATCATAGACATTTTATCCTCTTGTCACAATGATGTTCAACTTCACTCTGAAATTACTTGAACCATTCAATAATTCAGACTTGTGTTTCATCAAGTAAATATACTCAACATCTACTCGAATCATCTGTGAAGCAAGAACATAACGATATTCACTGCATGCCTCAGCACTCATTGGACTGCACGCAACAAAATGTGTTACTTCCAACAAGTTGCTATCTTGTTCCATCTTACTGAAAACGAGGCTTTTCAGTCATCTTGCCCATGTGGTATGATTTGCATATCTCAAGTGATTCAAAATCAAGTGAGTCCAAATGATCCATCTGCATGGAGTTTCTTCATGCGTATACACCAATAGACATGGTTCGCATGTCTCAAACTTTTCAAAAACGAGTGAGTCCAAAGATCCATCAACGTGGAGCTTCTTCATGCATTTTACACCAATATGACTTACATGGCAGTGCCACAAGTAAGTGGTACTATCATTACTATCTTATATCTTTTGGCATGAAAATGTGTATCACTACGATCGAGATTCAATAAACTATTCCTTTTAGGTGAAAGACCATTGAAGGTGTTATTCAAATAAATAGAGTAATTATTATTCTCCTTAAATGAATAACCGTATTGCGATAGACATAATCCAATCATGTCTATGCTCAATGAAAACACCAAATAACAATTATTTAGGTTTAACACCAATGTCGTGGTAGAGGGAGCGTGCGATGCTTGATCACATCAACCTTGGAAACACTTCCAACACATATCGTCATCTCACCTTCAGGTAGTTTCCGTCTAATCCGTAGCTTTTATTTCGAGTTACTAACACTTAGCAACCGAACCGGTATCTAATACCCTGGTGCTACTAAGAGTACTAGTAAAGTACACTTTACCATAATGTATGTCCAATATACTTCTATCAACCTTGCCAACCTTCTCATCTACCAAGTATCTAGGGTAGTTCCGCTTCAGTGTCCGTTCCCTCATTACAGAAGCACTTAGTATCGGGTTTGGGTTCAACCCTGGGTTTCTTCACTGGAGCAGCAACTGATTTGTCGTTTCATGAAGTACCCCTTCTTGCCCTTGCCCTTCTTTAAACTAGTGGTTTCACTAACCATCAACAATTGATGATCCTTCTTGATTTCTACATTCGCGGTGTCGAACATTGCGAATAGCTCAAGGATCATCATATCTATCCCTGTTATGTTATAGTTCATCACGGAGCTCTAGTAGCTTGGTGGCAATGTCTTTGGAGAAACATCACTATCTCATCTGGAAGATTAACTCCCACTCGATTCAAGTGATTGTTGTACCCAGACAATCTGAGTATAAGCTCAACGATTGAGATCTTCTCTCTTAGTTTGTAGGCTAAAAAACTCGTCGGAGGTCTCATAGCTCTTGACGTTGGCACGAGCTTGAAATCCCAATTTCAGCCCTCAGAACATCTCATATATTCCGCGACGTTTCAAAAACGTCTTTGGTGCCTCAATTCTAAACCGTTTAACATTACTGAACTATCACGTAGTCTTCAAAACGTGTGTGTCAGATGTTCCCAACATCCACAGACCATGTTCGAGGTCCAACACACCGATCAGTGCATTAAGGACATAAGCCTTCTACTGTCCGCATAATTGCTACTGTCAACTTTCAACTATATTTTCTCTAGGAACATATCTAAAACTGTAGAACTAAAGCGTGAGCTATGACATAATTTGCAAAGGGCTTTTGACTATGTTCAGGATAATTAAGTTCATCTAATGAACTCCCACTCAGATAGACATCCCTCTAGTCATCTAAGTGATTACATGATCCGAATCAACTAGGCCGTGTCCGATCATCACGTGGCACGGACTAGTCATCATCGGTGAACATCTTCATGTTGATCGTATCTACTATACGACTCATGCTCGACCTTTCAATCTCTTGTGTTCCGAGGCCATGTCTGTACATGCCAGGCTCGTCAAGTCAACCTAAGTGTTTCGCATGTGTAAATATGGCTTACACCCATTGTATGTTAACCTTAGAATCTATCACACCCGATCATTACGTGGTGCTTCGAAACGACGAACTTTCGCAATGGTGCATAGTTAGGGGGAACACTTTCTTGAAATTTTAATGAGGGATCATCTTATTTACTACCGTCGTTCTAAACAAATAAGATGCATAAACATGATAAACATCACAAGCAATCAAAAAGTGACATGATATGGCCAATATCTTTTTGCTCCTTTTTGATCTCCATCTTCGGGGCTCCACGATCATCATCGTCACCGGCATGACACCATGATCTCCATCATCATGATCTCCATCATCATGTCTTCATGAAGTTGTCTCGCCAACTATTACTTCTACTACTATGGCTACCGGTTAGCAATAAATTAAAGTAATTACATGGTGTTGTTCAATACAATAAATTAAGAGAACTCCTATGGCTCCTGCCGGTTGTCATACTCATCGACATGCAAGTCGTGATTCCTATTACAAGAACATGATCAATCTCATACATCACATATCATTCATCACATTCTTCTTGGCCATATCACATCAGATAGCATACCCTGCAAAAACAAGTTAGACGTCCTCTAATTGTTGTTTGCATGATTTACGTGGCTGCTATGGGTTTCTAGAAAGAACGTTTCTTACCTACGCAAAAACCACAACGTGATATGCCAATTGCTATTTACCCTTCATAAGGACCCTTTTCATCGAATCCGATCCGACTAAAGTGGGAGAGACTGGCACCAGCTAGCCACCTTATGCAACAAGTGCATGTCAGTCGGTGGAACCTGTCTCACGTAAGTGTACGTGTAAGGTCGGTCCGGGCCGCTTCATCCCACAATACCGTCGAAACAAGATTGGACTAGTAACGGTAAGCATATTGAACAAAATCAACACCCACAACTACTTTGTGTTCTACTCGTGCAAAGAATCTACGCAATAGACCTAGCTCATGATGCCACTGATGGGGAACGTAGCAGAAACTCAAAATTTTCCTACGAGTCACCAAGATCTATTTATGGAGAGACTAGGAACGAGAGAGAGGGGAGTGCATCTACATACCCTTGTAGATCGCTAAGCGGAAGCGTTCAAGAGAACGGGGTTGAAGGAGTCGTACTCGTCGTGATCCAAATCTCCGGAGATCCTAGTGCCGAATGGACGACACCTCCCAGTTCAACACACGTGTAGCCCGGTGACGTCTCCCATGCCTTGATCCAGCAAGGAGAGAGGGAGAGGTTGAGGAAGACTCCGTCCAGTAGCAGCACAACAACGTGGTGGTGATGGAGGAGCGTGGAAATCCAGCAGGGCTTCGCCAAGCACCGCGAGAGACGAGGAGAAAGAAAGGTAGGGCTGCGCCAGGGAGAGGTAGAAACTCTTCTGTATGGCAGCCCCAAAACCTCAAGTATATATAGGGGGGAGGGAGGGGCTGCGCCCCCTCTAGGGTTCCCACCCCAAGGGGTGCGGCAGCACCTAGATCCCATCTAGGGTGCGGCCAAGGGGGGAGAGGGGGAAACTTGCCCCCCAAGTAAGGTGGGTGCGCCCCCTCCCCAAACCCTAGGCGCCTTGGGCCCTTGTGGGGGGGCGCACTAGCCCACCTGGGGCTGGTCCTCTCCCACACTTGGCCCATGCATCCCTCTGGGGCTGGTGGCCCCACTTGGTGGATCCCCGGAACCCTCCCGGTGGTCCCGGTACATTACCGATAGCACCTGAAACTTTTCCGGTGACCAAAACATGACTTCCCATATATAAATCTGTACCTGCGGACCATTCCGGAACTCCTCGTGATGTCCAGGATCTCATCCGGGACTCCGAAGAACATTCGGTAACCACGTATATCCATTCCCTATAACCCTAGCGTCATCGAACCTTAAGTGTGTAGACCCTACGGGTTCGGGAACCTAACCAACAGCGGGATCTAGATACCCATGTTGGCTCCCTCATGTTCCACGATGATCTCATTGGATGAACCACGATGTCGAGGATTCAATCAATCCCGTATTCAATTCCCTTTGTCTAGCGGTACGTTACTTGCCTGAGATTCGATCGTCGGTATGCCGATACCTTGTTCAATCTCGTTACCGGCAAGTCTCTTTACTCGTTTCGTAACACATCATCCCGTGATCAACCCCTTGGTCACATTGTGCACATTATGATGATGTCCTACCGAGTGGGCCCAGAGAGACCTCTCCGTTACACGGAGTGACAAATCCCAGTCTCGATTCGTGCCAACCCAACAGACACTTTCGGAGATACCCGTAGTGCACCTTTATAGTCACCTAGTTATGTTGTGACGTTTGGTACACCCAAAGCATTCCTATGGTATCCGGGAGTTGCACAATCTCATGGTCTAAGGAAATGATACTTGACATTAGAAAAGCTTTAGCATACGAACTACACGATCTTTGTGCTAGGCTTAGGATTGGGTCTTGTCCATCTCATCATTCTCCTAATGATGTGATCCCGTTATCAACGACATCCAATGTCCATGGTCAGGAAACCGTAACCATCTATTGATCAACGAGCTAGTCAACTAGAGGCTTACTAGGGACATGGTGTTGTCTATGTACCCACACATGTATCTGAGTTTCCTATCAATACAATTATAGCATGGATAATAAACGATTATCATGAACAAGAAAAATATAATAATAATAACTAATTAATTATTGCCTCTAGCGCATATTTCCAACACAAACACCTTTGAGGATTTTCAAGAAAAACACATGAATCAAAGCGGGCAGTAACAGTAACTTTTAATTACCCCTTGATGAAGAACACGACGAATTGGGAAGTTTAGAAGTGAAGTTTATCCGTTCATATCTTTAACGCCCTAACTCGGCAAAGGAAGATAGCTACGACGGCGGCGGAGTGAAGAAATCTGCAACCGGCGTGAGTACGACGACGATGAGGTCGAGGCAGTGAAGCTCTTCCTCACCGACGACGATGAAGTAGCGGCGGCGCTAGGGTTTGGGAAGCTCGAGCGGAAGTGAGATCGAGCGAAGTAAAAGTGAAGTGAGGAAGAGGCAGGGGTATTTATAGTGGCAGTGAAAAACTGTACGCCCGAAGATTTCAGACGAACGTGCCCCTGGCCCTTCTCATTCGCTTGACATGTGTCACCCACGTACTGTGAGGTGGCGATCTTGTAGGATCATGGGTGAATAGATAAGTATTTTCATGGGATGCGGAACGGTTTGAGCGGCAAAGCCGAAAATTCAGATAAGATTAGTTAATAGTTCCGTTCGCAATTTCTTCAGCTGTCAAGGACACAGTTAAGATTTTGAACGAGTTTCAAATTAGAATGCACATGAAGAATTTGTGAAAAGATTAGATTGAGTTTAGCATAGAGGGGGAAGGGTCCGATCACATTCACTTAGCAGAAAAAGTCAACTCGAAGAATTAGCAATAAGTGAATGCTCTAGAGGACATAAACTCATATATATATATATATATATAATGAAGAAAAACGACGGAAATAGTGAAGACATTGTAAGTTGAAGAATTTGAAAGACTGAGGAAAAACTCAAATTTGAATATTTTCAACTTTTGGTGGTGGCGTAACCTACCGTATAAGAAAGCTGACTTCAGACACCGCGTACTATTGTCGTAGGGCTCTGAAATTCAATTTCTTTATTAATTTCTTCACACTTAGAGGTTTAGTCTTCATTGATTGAAGAAAAACGTTACTTCGTGTGTTGTGCATCTAAGTCATCAAGTCAGCATAAGTGTTAGGATGAGTGTCCATTTCAGAGAACATTCGAAGATTCTAGGATATTTAGCTCACACCGCAACTTGCTAAATCTCTTCTCATCCAAGGGCTTATTGAAGATATCGGCCAGCTGATCTTCAGTGCTTGCATGGCAGATGGAGATATCGCCTTTCAACACATGATCACGAAGAAAATGATGACGAATCTGGATGTGCTTTGTCTTCGAGGGCTGAACTGGGTTGCGAGAAATCTTGATAGCACTCTCATTGTCGCAGTAGAGAGGAACATTCTTCATGTTGATGCCATAGTCCTTGAGTGTTTGCTTCATCCATAGTAATTGAGCACAACAAGAACCAGCAGCAATGTACTCAGCTTCTGCAGTGCAGAGTGATACACAGTTCTGTTTCTTCGAGGACCAATAGACCAAATATCGTCCGAGGAAATGGCATGTGCCTGACGTTGACTTGCGTTCCACGCAATCACCAGCATAGTCAGAGTCTGAATATCCAATGAGATCAAACGAAGAGCCCTTGGGATACCATAATCCATGTGTTGGTGTGTGAGCTAGATATCAAAGAATATGCTTCACGGCCTTAAGGTGTGATTCCTTCGGTGTAGCTTGAAATCGGGCACACATGCAAACACTAAGCATAATATCTGGCCTAGATGCACATAGATACAATAAAGAGCCAATCATGGAGCGGTATACCTTTTGATCGAAGTCTTGGCCATTTTCATCAGTGCATAGATGGACATTTGTGGGAATTGGAATTTTGACCCCTTTGCAGTCTTGCATGCCGAATTTCCTCAATACATCTTTGAGGTATTTCTCCTGAGATATGAATATGCCATTGCGTTGTTGAAGAATTTGAAGACCTAAAAAGAATTTCAATTCTCCCATCATAGAGATCTGATATTCTTCACTCATCATATAGGCAAATTCATCACTATAACGTTGGTGAGTACAGCCAAAGATAATATCATCAACATATATTTGGCACACAAACAATTCATCATCATAAGATTTTGTGAAAAGAGTTGGGTCGAGTGAACCGGGTTTGAAGCCTTTCTTCATGAGGAATTCCTTCAAAGTATCATCCCATGCCCGAGGGGCTTGCTTGAGGCCATACAGGGTCTTGTTGAGTCTGAAGACTTTGTCGTGATTCTTTGGATCTTCAAAACCTGGTGGTTGAGCAACATATACTTCTTACTCAAGCTTACCATTGAGGAATGCACTTTTCACATCCATTTGATATAAAGTGATATTATGATGGTTAGCATAAGCAAGTAATATGCGAATAGCCTCAAGTCTAGCAATAGGTGCAAAAGTTTCATCGAAATCAATTCCTTCAACCTGTGTGTAGCCTTGAGCTACAAGCCGTGCCTTATTCCTCACCACAAGGCCATTTTCATCTTGCTTTTTGCGGTAGATCCATTTGTTCCAATGATGTTGTGCTTGCGAGTATCTGGATGTTTGACCAGATCCCAGACATTGTTGAGCTCAAACTGATGTACTTCTTCTTGCATAGCCTGGATCCACTCAGGCTCAAGAAATGCTTCATCTACCTTAGTGGGATCTGAGATAGAGACAAAAGCAAAGTGCCCACAGAAGTTAGATAAATGTGAAGATTTTGAGCGTGTGAGAGGACCTGGTGCTTCAATGTCATCAATGATCTTCTCGATTTGCACTTCGTTAGCAATGCAAGGATGAGTGGGTTGTCTTCGAGGAATTTGATCAGCATTCCCTTCAGTAGCATGTTCTTCAGCACCAGTTTCTTCAGGTGCGCCAGCCCGGCGATCATCACTACCAGAAATGAATTCTTCAGCAGATTCTTCGGTAGGGATGACATCCTCAGTAGCCTTAAGCTTGATAGAATCCTCGGGTGTTGGTTCATCTATCACAGAAGGTAGGTGCTCTCTTTGCGAGCCATTAGTTTCATCGAACCGCACATCTACAGTTTCAACAACTTTGTGAAGAACGCTGTTGAAGACTATGTAGGTGTGCGAGTCCTTTCCATAACCAAGCATAAAACCTTCATGTGCTTTCAGTGAGAATTTGGAAGTGTGATGAGGATCTCTAATCCAACATTTAGCACCGAAGACTTTGAAATAACTCACATTGGGCTTTATGTCAGTGAGGAGTTCATAAGCAGTTTTCTTGAAGAATTTGTGAAGATATACCCTATTGCTGACGTGGCACGCAGTATCAATTGCATCAATCCAGAAGCAACGAGGCGTCTTGTATTCATCAAGCATAGTGCGAGCCATTTCGGCGAGGGTTCTGCTCTTGAGCTCCGCGACGCCATTCTGCTGAGGTGTATAAGGAGCAGATAACTCATGAGTAATACCAAGTTCATCAAGATAGGCATCAAGACCGGAATTCTTGAACTCGGTCCCATTGTCAGTTCTGATGTGCTTGATCTTCACAGCAAAGTTGGTTGAAGACCTCGAGGAAAATCGTTTGAAGACTTCCTGCACTTCATGTTTGTAAGTGACAATGTGCACCCATGTGTAACGAGAATAATCATCAACAATAACAAAGCCATATTGTGATGCATCATTTAGAATTGCAGAATAATGGTTAGGACCAAAGAGATCCATGTGAAGCAATTCAAATGGTCGCGTGGTAGTCATGACGGTCTTCGCTGGATGCTTGGCCTTTGTCATCTTTCCAGCTTCACAAGCTCCGCATAAGTGATCTTTGAGGAATTTGACATTCTCAATGCCAATGACATGCTTCTTCTTCGCAAGCGTGTGCAAATTCCTCATGCCAGCATGACCCAGTCGTCCATGCCATAGCCAGCCTTCTGAAGCTTTTGCAAGTAAGCACACGGCTGGTTGTGGTCTTGTAGAGAAATCAACAATATACAAGTCTCCTCTCCTAAATCATTCGAAGACTTTGGAATGGCCAGCTTCCATGATCACAACACAACGATATCTTCCAAAGACAACAACCATATTGAGATCACAAAGCATTGAGACAGACATGAGGTTGTATCCTAAGGACTCGACAAGCATGACTTTGTCCATGTGTCGATCCTTTGAGATCGCAACCTTACCTAGACCCAATACTCGAATTTTGCCTTTGTCTGCGAAGATGATATGCTTCAGATATGATGGTGATAAAGGAGCATCCATCAATAGATTCTTGTCACTAGTCATGTGATTCATACATCCACTATCGAGGACCCCCACGTTTGCTTTGGGTTGATCATCCTGCACATGAATTAGTGCAACTTACGAACTCATATACTTCATCAGTGAAGAATATGACATCAATATAGATCAATTTCATCAAGCGACAGCACAGATAAATCACTATGAGGACGTGAGAAATGAAAATTCATTTCTTCATGATTAGCCTGCGTCCTTTCAGGCACATTCAGGTCTCCAACAAATTCTTCAGACGTTTTGTGCACGTCTGGAGACCTGAACCTGCATAAGAGATTAGTTCTTTTTCTTCACCACCCACATCTGAAGGGGTGGCAAATAATTCATCACTCTGCGAGCACCATATGAGAAAGGTGGCATAGAAGCCAGTCCACTTTGTTTCACATGAGAGGGGTTAGAGTAAGCATATGAGTAAGCAGATCTTCGAGGACTTATGAACATAATGATTTGAAGAATAATACTCATATTCATAGCCCTTAGCTCTACCCTGCGAAACTGAGGGGTTAGCACGATGATGGTCATATGAGGATTTTGATCCTTTTGAGGAATTTGATCCATATGAAGAATTAGGTCCATATGAAGAATTTGATTTGGGGTTCTTATTCTTCAGGGGTGGTTTCATGAGGACATTCACCTGAAGACTTTCAAGATAACTTTTGAGAACCCAGATTTTCTTTATAGGGGAACCGTTCCTGAAGTTAGTTCCAACACATCTAGCAAATACTTCACCATTCTGATTTTTGAACAGTTTATAGTTGGAGTCAAATGACTCATCAGAAGAATGAGGAGATTCACATGTAAAGCCAGATAAATAGGATGGACCAACTGGAGGTCCCTTTGCAGCAATCCATGAGGTTTTGGGGTACTGCTCAGGCTTCCAATATGTTCCATCAGCATTGAATTTCCTCTCAAAGGCAATACCCTCTTTCCTAGAGTTCCTGTTGAGGATCTATTTTTTAAGCACATCACAAAGAATCTGATGCCCTTTGAGGCTTTTGTACATGCCTGTCATGTACAATTCCTTCAGTCCTGTATCATCAGTGGTACTAGCAATGTCCTGAGCTGAGGATTTAGTGATAACAGAGACAAGTGAAGAATTTGTAACATTTGAAGCATTTGAACATTCAAGTGATGAATTAGCGGATTCACGTTCAATGCACTTTAGACATGGAGGAATAAATTCTTCCTGAGTAGCGCTGATTTGTTGAGCAAGTAATGAATCGCACTCCTTCTGAAGATCTTCATAACTCACTCTTAGCTTCTCAAGATCTTGCTTTCTTTGAAGAAGTTCAAGAGAAAGCTTCTCGTGATCAGATAAGAGAGTGTTATGATGACCTTGAAGGTCGTCAAACTTGGAATGAAGTCTCTGAAGACTTTCAGCCAAGGCTTTTGACTGATCCATTTCTTCACCCAACATAACATCGCTCTTATTTAGCATGTATTGAACTTTTTCCAAAGCTCTTTGTTGTTTAGTGGCAAGGGAAGCAAGTTTGACATAGCTAGGTCCAAATTCATCACCAGATTCATCATCACTGGACTCGGATAGGTAGCATTTGGTTACCTTAGCATTGTTTGCCATGAGGCAGGGTGTAGTTGATGATGATTCTGGTTCGAAAGTCATCGCATTGAGAGATTCCTTGTAATCCTCAAACCAAGGATCATGACGAGTTCGATGACCTTCATAGACCTCAAAGAGACGGTCCCAGATTAGCTTCGCGTGATTGAGATGCATGACGTTCCTGAACTAATTTCAGGACCGACTGGAGCAGATGACTTCCTTTGCTGTGAGGTTAAGTAGTGTGAACTTGCGAATGTCATCAGCCTCAGCCATCTTGCATAGATCGGTAAGACCGATCTCGGTGACGGTCCACAGTTTGTTGTCCATAGCCATGAGTCGCTTTTTCATCATGGCCTTCCACCGAGGATACTCATGACCGTCAAAGATGGGGCAGGAAATGTTCCTCGATCCTGCAGTCGACATAACTAGAACTCCAGGTGATTAAACCAAAATCACACAGAACAAGGGAGTACCTTGCTCTGATACCAATTGAAAGTGCATTATATCGACTAGAGGTGGGTGAATAGGCGATTTTTATGAATTCTTCACTCAGGAATTTGCTGGTGAGGAAATTCCTAAATGAAGAACTACTTGCAGCGGAATAAGTACTCAAAAGTAAACATAGCAGAACACACGCATAGTCATCATGATGAAATGAAGACAAGCACAGAGTACAGAAAGCGTAAACACAGGATAACACAAGATGAAGATGGACAGACTGAAGAAATTGAACTGAGGAAATTGAGAAAGTCTTCAGCCAAAGTTTTAAAACAGATATGAACAAGCACACAACAATAGAGATGAGGAAATGGAAGAGTTGAGGAAATAGAACCAGTAAGGTCTGTGAAGACAATGATTTGGTAGACCAGTTCCAACTGATGTCTCAGTTGTACATCTGGTTGGAGCGGCTGAGTATTTAAACTCAAGGACACCCAGTCCCGGACACACAGTCCTCATCGTATTCTCCTTGAGCTAAAGTCACACAGACCTCACCCAATCACTCGTGGTAAGTCTTCAGGTGACTTCCGGACCTTCATAAACTCGGTCACTCGGCGATCCACAATTCCTCTTGGATGCTCTAGACCTTGACGCCTAACCGTCTGGAAGAAGCACATTCTTCAAAGGAAACAAGCGTCGGATCCATGCAGGATCAATCTCTTCAGTGATGCTCAATCACTTTGGGGTTTTGTAGGTTTGGGTTTGGGATTTCCTCACTTAATGATTTTCGCTCAAAGTCCTCAGAGGATGGGTTGCTCTCAAATGACAAGTGTCAGTTTCTCTCGGAGCAGCCAACCAACTAGTGGTCGTAGGGGGAGGCTATTTATAGCCTAGCGAGCAGCCCTACATGATAAGACATAAATGTCCTTGTCTGATATGACCGTTAGGTGGGTAGATATTTTGGGACAGCTGGCGCGTAGCACAACAACGGTCGGAATATTTGACTCTCAAATACCTCAGGGCTATCATGTTCATCACTGTGTAGGCAATCCGCACTGGCGAATTCCTAACTCCTCAGTCAGAACAAATTCCTCAAAGACCAGAAGAACTTCGTCTCTTTCACTGAAGAATATGACTGAACTGTTAGAGATTTCTATTGGCCTCAATCGAAGGGTTTGGTAGGTGTAGGATTTTGAGTTGAGCATCACATGGAAATTTTTCCTTAGTATTTCCTTGACCCCCTTTGACAGTACGGTGTTTCCTATGACTTAAGAAAGAGAAAATGAAATAGCAAAAACAAGAGTCTTCATGCTTCATGTTCCTCGAATGATTACCAAGTCTTCAAGGTCACACCAATTTCTTCACTTTCAAAGTCTTCAGAAAGTCTTCAGAAATCCAAAGTCTTCAGTTGAAGAACTTCATTTTTAGGGGTCGACTTTCTCTGTAAATATCAAACTCCCCATAGACTTATAGACCTGTGTACACTTACAAATGCGTCAGTCTCTTAACCTATAAGTCTTCAATACACCAAAATCACTAAGGGGCACCAGCTGCACTTACAATCTCCCCCTTTTTGGTGATTGATGACAATATAGGTTAAGTTTTCAACGGGGATAAACATATGAAGTGTAAATACTGATATTGAGGAATTTGATTGCAAGATATAGAAGAACTCCCCCTGAAGATGTGCATAGTGAGGAATTGCTTTTGAAGCAATGCACACTTGAAGAGTATAATCATGGAGATCTCCCCCTATATCTTGTAATTCATACACGCATTTGACATATAATATGAAGAATTTGAAATGCATGATGAGATATGGTGACTGAAGTAATTCAGCATGAGTGCATTAACATTAATGAGGAATAAGCATGCAGAAGAACTCATCAAAAGTATCAGGCCACCATAGAGTTTAAGATTACAACTCGATCTAGCAAGGTCACCAGAAGAACGAGATTTGTAACTTAGCAAAAAAAGCCCATATAGAATAGACCCACTATAAGACTAACTCAAATTTCTCCCCCTTTTTCATCGAATGACCAAAAGGGTTGAAAATGAGGACTAACATCCCTGAAGAATATCAAGAAGATGGAGGAGCGCCAGCGTTATTGGGGTCTTGAGTCGATGTAGGGCCTGCTGCGGTGTCGTCCAAGTCTTCGTCCTGAGGGCGGTGTTACATCATGCCACACGTGTGGCACTTATCATTTGGTTAGATTTAAACTCAAATACTTGACTTTTGCCACGTAGGAACACTTCCAGATATATGTATGTATGTATGTATATATATATATATATATATATATATATATATATATATATATATATATATATATATATATATAACGGAGGCAAAAGCTTTGCCTCATCTCATTAATAAATAAGAAGAGAGTAACCAGGTCTCAAGAGGGTCATTACTCCTCCACAAATGAAACAAAACAGAGCTACTCTTGCGGCATCAATGATCCCAAGTGTTTAGGCCCGGCCAAGGCCCAATTTTGGGCCTCTACTTTGATGCCCGCGAACACGGTTGTTGTCATAGAAGATTTCTTCTAGAACACCCTCGCATTTCTCTCTTTCGAAACCTCCTAGGATACAAGCGATATAAGTGAGGATACGACCGTTCTCCAGTGCCCACGCTCGAGCATAGTCGTAGCCCACCACTCCTGGACCGTTGGGATCCCTGCCCAAGCAATAGTGTCCAGCTAAGGTACATCCAGCCAACATCTCACCGTGTTCCATATGCGGGTGGAGTATTTGCACTTGAACAGTAAATGTGCCGCCGTCTCAGGCTCCCTCTTGCATAGTTGGCATAAATTGCAATTCAGCCATCCTCGTCGCTGCAAACGGTCAGCCGTCCACACTCTATCCTTGATCACAAGCCACGCAAAGAACTTACACTTCGGAGGCGCCCAGTTCCCCCAAACCACCTTTGTCATGTTGGTTGCCCGAGCTCCGACAAACTGCGCCTTGTAAGCCGAGGTGGATCACTATTTGTCGTTTGCCATGAGGTTCCATTTGATGTCATCAGGCCGATCAACCTGAAGGTGTACCCTGCTTATCTTCTCCCAGAGTTTGCAAAATTCTCGAAAATGTTGGACCGATAGTCCAGCCTCCATGTTAATCCATTGTATCCATCTGTGATCTAGCATGGCCTCTTGCACGGACTTGCTCCTATTTGAAGTTATCGCAAAGATGGTGGGCGCAACATCCTTGGGATTTCCCCCTCGAGCCATCGAGAGTGCCAGAAGTGCGTCGTTCGCCCGTCTCCCATGGTGATAGTCATAGCAGCATAGAAAAGCTCTCTGTCCATGGAATCACATGGATTTCCCAGGCCCACCCATGTTCTACTGGGCTCCTTCCATTCATACCATAGCCATCTCAGTCGCAAAGCTCTCGCATACATGTGAAGGTCTAGAACACCCAATCCGCCTAGCTTATTTGGTCTGCAAACTTTCTTCCAATTAACCTTACACTGCCCACCGGAGACCTTGTCCGCTCCAGCCCAAAGGAATACCCTCTCAATCTTGTTGAGGGCACGCAGTGTGCTCTCTGGAAGCCTAATTGCCGTAGCATGCAAGGTTGCCTGGGGGTGCTCACCAATTTGACCAGCTCGGTGTGCCCAGCAACTGTAATGAAACAGCCCACCAGGGTACCAGGTTCCCCGTGGCTTTGTCTGCTAGGTGTTGTAGATCAATTTTCTTTAGCCATTGAACTGATAGAGATAGGCCAAGGTAGCGCATGGGGAAGTTTGCATGAGTCTCCACAAGGTAGTCAAGAATGTCATCAAGGTCTATCCCGTTGCAGCTAATAGGTGTGACAGAGCTCTTCTCAAGGTTTGTCACTAGGCCCGTGACATCGCCGAACTCCGCCAGTATCGAAGATAGCTACTGAATGTCCTCCTTGAAAGGTTCCACAAAAATTGCCGCGTCATCGGCATATAAAAAGGAACGCATGCACTTGGCACTGCCTCCAATCCGGTGAAGCTTGCCCTGTCTAGTGGAGGTCTCCAAGATGATCTGAATAGGATCAATCGCCAGGATAAATAGCAGAGTAGAGAGCGGATCTCCCTGCCAAAGGCCCACGCCATGCCAGACAGGCTCGCCCGGAATCCCATTTAGAAGCACTCGGGATGATGACGAACGGGTCAGGGCAGAGAGCATGTCTCTGAACTGGGCCGGGAACCCACGGTGGGCTAGAAGGCTCAGCAAGTAATCCCAGCTAACAGAGTCAAAAGCCTTCTTGATGTCAAGCTTGAGGAGAAGGGTAGGCTTCTTTAACCGGTGCATCCGCCGAGCAAAGTTTCGCACAGACATAAAGTTGTCATGGATGCTCCTGGATTTGATGAAGGTGCTCTGGGATCGGGATATCAAAGTGTGCATAAAAAGGTGCTAATCAAGTTTCCATCATCTTTGCCACAATCTTGGCCACTGCATGAATAAGACTGATAGGCCTAAAGTCGGTGATGCTCTCATCGCCATCTTTCTTAGGGATGAGCACAATGTTGGCGGTGTTCACCCAATGGAAGTGCTCTGGTCGGAGGTCGGAGAAGCTATTGACCACAGCCATGATGTCCGCTTTCATGACCTCCCAACATGTCTTGAAGAAGGCTCAAGTGAAACCATCCGAGCCCGGCGCCTTATCCTTAGGCATGTCTCCAATGGCGTCAAGCACCTCCTTCTCACTAAAAGGATCATCCAAGCTAGATAGATCATAATAACTAAACTGCATGCTATCCCAGTTCAAATCTCCCTGTGGCCAAGGCTTTTTTCGCAACATGCCAGAGAAGTGCTCATGGGTCACCTTGTCCTTCTCTTCGTGTAAGCTTGCCCAATCAGACCCATCTTGAGCCTATGGATGAAGTTCTTTCTCCTTCTTGAATTTATTTTTATATGAAAAAACCTTGTGTTGGTGTCGCCCTCTTTCAGGTTTGCTATCCTCGAGGCCTGCCTCTTTCTTGCCCTTTCCAGAACTACAAAACCAGTCACTCTCCTCTTAAGCCTCGCCCTCAAGTCTCGCTCCTCCAAGGACAGAGGTCGCAAATCCATGGCCATGTCCAACCTGAGAATAACCTCCAAGGCCATTGTGAGTTGTAGCTTGGCAGTGGAGAAGATACTATTGCTCCAACGTCTCAGCGCAACGCCGAGGTGGTGTAGCTTCTCAGCTAGTATACGACAAGGTTCGGTGTGCATGGTTGGCTTGGCCCACTCGTCCGCCACGACCCTACCGAATCCCGGTAGCTTGATCCAGAAGTTCTCAAACTTAAATTTCCGTGGCCTTTTGGGACTGCGGTTGCTAGCCAGGATTAGCGGACAGTGATTATAAAGGGATGTTGCCATGGCAGAGAGGACGTGAGAACCAAATTGGACGTCCCAATCAGATTTGCAGAAGAAGCTATCGAGTTTGCAAAGGGTAGGATCAAGTCTTTCGTTGCTCCACGTGATTTTTTATGCAGATGGATTTCCTTTAACTCACATGCATTCAAGGTGTTCCGGAAATGATTTATACGCGAGATGTTAGCATTCCTTTTGTACTTGTCTCTGGCCCTGTATATTTGATTGAAGTCCCCATTTGCGAGCCACAAGGTGTCGGCCGCCGGGCTTCTGCGCGAGCAGTTCCGCGAAGAAGTCGTTCTTTCTGCTGTTGTTGGTTGGACCGTAGACCGTTGTCATCTTGAAGGAGGTATTGGATTCCAAAATTGTGATTGTGGCCGACAGATTGAATTCCCCCATGGAAATGTCAGAGGAACTGATGATGTCCTCGTTCCAGAGCAGGATGATTCCCCCTCTAGTGCCCACGGCCGGCAAGGTGGTGAAGCTTCTCAGTCGGTAGCCTCCGATTCCGATATAAGAAGCAGTTTCGGTGTCCAAAACAGCCAACTTGGACTCCTGAATACACAACAGGTTGCAGCGGGAGGCGGCGACGGCCTCATGCACGGTAGTTCTACGATCCGGGCAGCTGAGCCCACGTACATTCCAACTAATGAAACAAAGGTTGCGTTCTATCATTTAGGTGCTTGGACATCAACAGGAGCAAAAGCAAGCAACAACTTCATTTCAAGAGGTCTGATATTGAACAGGAAGCGGCGGCAAGCAGCAGGCTGCCAACACCTACACCAACACTGGTACACAGTAGCCATCCAACTTGGATCAGCCACGCCTACAGCCGAGTACATGAACTGGACTAACATTGGAAAAACAAAGGACCCCACTAACAGCTAACAACGACGACGACGAGCAGACTAATGATCAAACCGCGGTTGTGCCTTCCACTTGGTCGAAACCCTCGTGGTCTAGCCCATCTGCTCCACCATGCTCCAATAGTGCATCTTCCACGTCTGTTGCGAGATTACAGTCAAGACGAAGCGCTCCAATGACAATGGGCGGCAGTTGCCCCTGGAACAGCTCAGCGAACTTGTTGATGGCCTCCCCGGTGACCTGGTTCCTTTCGTGCACAATCCCCACGCGGTGACACAAGATCTTCTCGGCCATCTCGGCCACCGGGGTGCTTCTGTTCTTTGCTTTCAGCCGTGCACTGCGTCGGCTCAGCGAAAAACCCGGCGCCAGGGAATTACGGCGTGCAGCAGGCAGCCTCCGCTTGGTGGACTGCGGCGTCCGGAGCAAGAGGGCCTCCCGTGGCACAAACAGCGGCATGAGGAGGGCTTCAGCGGCACCACCTGGCGTAGGGAGCGGGGTGGCGAGGATTGGCGTCATCTCTGAAGGTCCATCCGCCAGGAAGGGCATAGGAGAGCTTGTGGAATGGACCATCGGCGCAGCCTGGTGTAGAGGCATCACAGGGGAGCATGCCGCGGCCTCCAGTGCCGCAGCCCACCTAGCTCCACCCAGTAGCTCAGCCGTGCGTGCCAGCAGACACACTTGGGGCACCGTGGGAGCAGCAGATGTTGTCCTGGAAGTGAGAAACCGGGCGCCCCACGCTGCGGACGAGGATGGGGTGACCACCGCCAAGGACTGGCCGCCCAGGCATTCCGTGTCAGCCCTCTTGATACGCCAAGCAAGCTTTGCCACACGAGAGATGCGTTTGTCGGGGCTCCTCGGAACAGTCCTGGAGCTGCGGCGCCTGGAGGAGGCCGGCGATGGGTCCCGATGACGACGACGGCTGCCCGCTGCTGGGACGACAACACCCCCAGGCAGCAGCTGCACCTTGGAGAGGTCGATCCTCCTGCCTCCCGTCTCATGCCGACAGCCATTGCCGCTGTAGTCGCGCCGTTCGTCGCGCCGGTCATCGACGGACCGCCTCTCTGTGGCCTGCAAGCGGCTGCGGAATAGGCGATCACGCCAGGAGCTAGGGCGGTCATCGCGGCGCCCGCGGCGGTCCTCGTCATGGCGTTCTCTGTGCTCGTCGTTGCGTCGACGCCCGCCACCACCGACATTGGGATCCCCGCGCCTTCGCTCGCGGTGAGAGGCCTCGCCATCGACGATGGCATGCGTCCAGTCGAAGCGCTCGGAGCTGCGCGGCCTCGAAGAGATGGAGCCGTCCGCATTCGGCGTGAAGTCTTCATGGCGATCCAGATGGACAATGACTCTGTACGTGAGCTTCTTGCGCCCGCCCATGGCTGAGGCAGAGACGATAACCTCATTCCCAAAGATGGTCACCCAGATGATCTTCGGGATCGCCGATGGGTTGATGCACCATGCCCACAGGTTGTCAAACCATGAAACCCGACAGGCACGCGAGCCCGGTCAGTTTTGGAGGAAATGCTTTGATGAGATACATTGTATCCGCTTGTTTCATAAACTAGATGATACCCCGCGCATTGCTGCGGAAATTCAAGCCAAGAAATTTAGATAGAAAACACTAATAATTTATAGACAATTATGAGATAACTTCTTAAGTGGGGAACACACTTAAGTAAAGCTTCTGGCCAACTGATTACTTTGATTCTCGCAAAAAAACTGATTACTTTGATGTTGCCTATGCTGTCTTTTACGTTTCTGGTTTTGTACAATCCTGAGTGACATTATGCATTTCTTACCATGACACAAAGACATGTGTGCATTCTCCCTTACCTAACATCTCAATGTTGTAGACCAGTCACCAATAGGGAAACAAATTTAGAAACTACTACGATAATTAGTTATGGACTGAACATGGCGGAAATGAGTAAAAAAATCCAGAATTTGGAAGATAATATGATTGATTTGATGGTGTCTGCAACTACCACTTTGGTTAGAAGAATTTTTTTATCATATAGTTTTGTGCATACCTATGAGACCAAAGGACCGGTGAACAGAAAATATTAGGAGTCTAGCAAGAAGACTGAAAGAGGTTCACTTAGAATATATTCATAAAGCTCTGCTGTGTAGACTACATATTATCCTAACTCCCGATGTAAAAAAAACTTGAGAATGAGAAAGAGGGACATCTCTAACACTTTATGATAGTAATATGAATGGTTGCTACCAATATAAATTTTAGCTTTCTTATGATAAGAAAAAAATAATCTTTAGATCAAAGATCCAAAAATGAATGTCAAAAAATAACATTGCAGAAACAACATGGGATGGGATTATCCTTGACTACATCCCAAAGACCAGGTCAACCTCACATGCAGTGTGTTTGAAATTCCATGAAATACCTTGCCGACATGACAAAACAAAAGATCTGTAAAAACAAAATGAGAGGGAGTGAGTTGATTTTAGCAGATTAATGCAGCCCCAAGATCTTGATGTTGTTGCTTAAATGGAAATAAAGAGTACTAATAAGAAAGGTAAAAAGAAATAGATTTACAAAATCAATCTAAATGAACTGCAACAGCACACGAACCGTCCAACTCTGTCACCGACGCCTTCCTACCGCACGGATGACTACTGAATCTTGTGCAAGGAAGGACGACCTGCTCGCCTGCCAGTACAATGGATAGTATGGTTGTAGTGCTCGTGAGGAAATGCAAGGGAAAGCCAAGAAGTAGACTAAAACAACGGATCCTAAAACAAAGGAAGGTGTTAGAACCTGCGGACGGGGAGGACATAGTGAGATCGCCCGATGGAGCCAAGGCCGGTAGCCATCGTGGTGTGGACAACGCTAGGTGAACGGGTGGTTCCGATGGGGTGCCGATCACGGACAGCGGCGGCCGAAGGTAGAAGCGGACATGGTCCTCTCCATGTCGTGCCATGGTAGGAATGCATGAACCCCGCAGAAACGCACTTGCAGTTGCGGCATGCACGATGGCGTGGCTGCGGCCGTAATCCGAATAACCGTAGTTGGTTCACTCCACGTCGTCGAAATCGGCTCCATGGCAGCGATTGCTGAGTATAGCGCCAGTTGCCGCAGCGTGCCACGAAAAAGGTCCTCGTGGATGGGATGTTCGTGGCCAAGGAGATCAAATGGAGGGGAGAGAAGGGAAGGGGAAGGAAATTTATTTATTTCAGAGAGAAGGAGGAGAGTTGAGAACAGGTGAGAATCGGGAGAGGGAGAGAGAGGGATCGTTTTCCATAAACAACGCCTGGTAGTTTAACTCCCCGATTAAGTGCAGCAATTGACGTGATACTCTACTTCTATTACTTTTTTTTTCGAGAGTACGCCAATGACGTACCATATTTTTATAGAAGGCAGAAGACAATTACAAGAAGCTACAACTTACTGCGAACAACAAGTATAGAAACAACACCACATCCAAGCTAATCCGAAGAAAAGCTGCCGCACACATTACAACACAACACAAAGGAGCTTGGCGGACCAGAGCATCGAAGCCGCGTCTCGACCAACGCCGGTCACTACGAAGAGCAACAACTTCGACCGGACTTCCCTTGTCGACGCACCAACCACCCTTGATGCCGAAAAGGAGATGGCAGGTGGGTGGCGGAACTCGGTAGGTCCTGAGAAAGCCACCGTCTTGGACTCACCGACATTGGCGTACATAACGCCCAAAATCCTCTACTCGGACCAGTGGCACGCACCGAAGAACCATATCACCGAACCTCCAGGCCGACTCTCCTCCCACGATGCTCCCAACGGGGGAACGACGCCAAGACACCACCATCGCCGGTCCAAGACCTAGGCTTTCGCCCGGAGACTACAAACCAAACAAGGAGGGGAGATGCCGACACACATATGGGGCGTGCATGCATATGTATTGGTTGCATGGTCCTGGTTTCCGGCTCTATGGAGTTCTCTCCCATTAGTTCTCCAGTCAGCTGATTTATTTCTTTTCTTTTGACGCGGAAGCTGATATTTTTCCTCAAGCGGCGCACATATAAGAGGGAGATATGGATGGAGGCAAGGAAAAAACTACTATTGCTGTCCCTTCGTAACCTGCTGGCTTAATAAATGCGAATGAATAGAGCACTAACTATTTGTGTAAATTATTTTAGAACATAAATGATGACATGGATGCATGGCTGCATTATGCATGTCGATTGGTTGGTGTTTGGGTCTGAACGCTGATGTGGCATGCATGCTGATGTGGACAGGCGCATGTAGAGAAAATTGATAGAAGTGGGGAGCAACTTCTTAAGAATGTAGGATTTAGTGTATTGGTGACAAAAAGATAAACTGTATTTTCTCTCAACAATCCCATATTTAGCTATTTTTTAGGGCCTGCTGTAGGCGAAGTGGTTGGAAATGCTCAGAGCAGAGCAATAAAAAGTCGTGACAAGTGAGATAAAAGAAGGCAAGAAATTAGTAGGTAAGATTACTAAATACTCCATGTAGTGCTAGTTGGAGTAGACGTTAGGTAGGTACATATTCACTCACGTATACATGCCTATAAAAACCATGTCGACTTCTGTGTGTGTAGGGGAACCAACACTGGTTGGGGAGCAGAGCAAATGAGCGTGCAGACTGACATCGAGAATTCAGTTTTTGAGAATTCAATTCCGTATTAAAATCTGATGGGAGTAGGAGGCATTGGAAATTCGAGTAGCAAAAGTACTGTTGTTCTAAGCGCTAAGAGCATTGTCTCGGCTTCTGCTGCCAGTGAACTCCACGCTGGTGGGTCGCCTTCCACGACCCTGCTCTAGAGCTTAGCCTCCATGAAGGCATGGCAAGGCAGTAGCTCGCTTATGATAGCTTGTAACCCCGGAGTAATCTGCACCAACGACTTTGATTTGCTAGCCGGTACCTCCAACCATCGTACATAGATTTAGCTGCGACTAGGCACTGGATTTGGCCGTTGAACCAAAATTTGATTTCTGAATAATATAACCCCTTTACACAAAAAATCAGATTTGGTCTTATTATGACGTCACTCCATCTGATTGTGTTCTTTCTTTCTGGCCCTCTCCATATGGACGGAGGGATGTTTCCTGTCATTACCTATGACATGTGGGCCTGTCTGGACAGTTCTCGCATTAGTTACTTGTAGGGTTAGAACTGGAGCTATACAGGCTGGTAGATAGCTACAGAATTTCTGCATGTAGACAAACGGAACAAGAGTTTTTGTTTACCAGGCTGGGAGACGATAATCAAGAACTAATTATGTTGATATATGCATTCAGGCTACTACCTTTGGCAAAGTTTGTTTTAGTTTCTGTAGTAGGGATGCTACTTATGTTGCTCATCATCTAGCTAAAGAGGCTGAGATTAACCCCTGTGTTTGGGTTGATGAGCCTCCTAGCTTCATAGTATCTTTTCTTGTGGATGATGTAACTACCTTTTGAATTTCAATAAAGTGAGTCATGATGGCTTTTCCAAAAAAAAAAACTAATTGTTTAACTAGTCTGGATGAGGTCTTAGGAATACATTTGATTTTTTTTTGAAAAGGGGGACTCCCAGCCTCTGCATCAGAACGATGCATACGGCCACATTTATAAATAAACGAAGAGGTTCAACAAGGTCTTAAGGTCTGAAAACAAAAAAATGGCAAGCTCACAAAGAGCCAAGCCACAACCGGCTGGCATAACAAAGATAGGTAAACTAATCGTCTATCCTATTACATGACCACAATTCAAACCGGTTGAAAATATCTCGCGCTACCATGTTTCATTGGACAGATCCAGTAATCAAACGCTCCCTGGCCTCCGTCGGAGTGAATAAGGACCACATACGGCACGGTAGCTCAGAATAAAACCTGCAAAAAATGAATAGATGTTGTTCTGTTAAAAGCCAAATCATTTTTGCAATTCCAAATTGCCCAGAACAACGCACATACTCTGAGCGAATGTGTGTAGCTGTTGCGGACTCTATCCCAACAAGCCACGTTCCAAATAACGTACTGACCGAATTCGGGGGAGTAATGTTAAAGGCAATTTGCCCCGTGCGCCACAGAACTCTCGCCAATGGGCAATCAAAGAAGAGGTGCTTGATAGTTTCGTCCCGATCACAAAAACTACACCTAGTAGATCCTGTCCAGTTGCGCTTAACCAAATTATCCTTTGTTAAAATTACTTGTTTATGTACAAACCACATAAACATTTTAATTTTCAAAGAAACTTTTACTTTCCAAACATGTTTGGAACTAGGAATAACACTAGAGTTAATGACGTCGATATACATCGACTTGACTGTGAACTCTCCAGATCTAGTGAGCTTCCAACACAACTGATCGGGCTGATGAGTTAGTTGAACCTCCGTCAGTCTACTCACCAAATGAAGCCATGCTTCCCGCCGTTCGCCAACAAGCACCCTCCTAAACAGAATATTAAGGGGAATGGACTGCAAAACCGTTGCGACAAGAACATCACGTCGCTGAACAATATGATAGAGGGAAGGATACTGATGCGCCAACGACGTTTCACCAAGCTAAGTATCCTCCCAGAAGCGAGTGGTGTTGCCATTACCGAATGTAAACTTTGTTCTATTAAAGAAGGCAGCTTTGACTCTCATAAGCCCCTTCCAAAACGGCGAGTCAGTCGGTCTCACTGTCACCTGGGACAAGGTCTTGGACTGCAGATACTTACTACAGAGAATCTGCGCCCACGTTGCCTCGATCTCAACTGCCAACTTATACAGCCACTTACTAAGGAGACATCTGTTCTTGACTTCAAGATTCTCAATACCAAGGCCCCCCTGGTCCTTAGGTCGACAGATGATATCCCATTTGGCGAGTTGGTACTTTCTCTTTAGCTCATCACTCTGCCAGAAGAATCGGGATCGATAGAAGTCCAGCCTTTTCCTAACCCCAACTGGGACTTCAAAGAAAGATAAGAGAAACATGGGCATACTCGTGAGCACCGAATTGATAACACTAGTCGAAAAGGGGGGACTGGTCCAGGCCGGGCCAGCCCATTAGTCCCGGTTCAATCCAGAACCGGGACCAATGTGGGAATTGGACCCGGTTCGTGAGCCCCGGGGGCCGGCCGGGCCACGTGGGCCATTGGTCCCGGTTCGTCTGGACCTTTTGGTCCCGGTTGGTGGGACGAACCGGGACCAATGGGCCTCGCTCCTGGCGCACCACCATTGGTCCCGGTTGGTGGCATGAACCAGGACCAAAGGCTGCCCTTTAGTCCCGGTTTAAGCCACCAACCGGGACCAATTAGTTGCCTATATATACCCCTCGCCCGCGAGCAGAGCACTCCCAGTGCTCTATTTTTCGTGGCCGGCGAGGGGAGAGCTTTGTGGTGCTCTAGCTCACCTCCTATGCACACGAGGTGTTCGATGGAATGCCCGAGCCACACTACTTAAGCTTTCTCCTCTCCAAGCTCGACCTCCAAGCTCCATTTTCCTTAATATTTGTCTAGGTTTAGCGATCCGTCACGTCCCATCCCCGTCTTCACCGCCGTCGATCACCCGCGCCAATCTCGTCGCCGGCACCAACATGGTGAGCCTCTTGTTCTTATCTTCTTTCTGAAAGGAAAAAAAATTCTTACTTGTATGTTTATATAGATACTTGTATAATTTTCTTACTTTTATTATTGCATCTTATATAGTGCGATGGTTTTGGTATCCGCCCCCATCGGCCCTCGTCCTGTCTATGATTCGGATGTGGTATATATTATCTTTTCATAACTATTGGTTCATTTATTGTTTATGACAATTATGCCGACCAACGTGACATAGATTTTATTTATCTAGGAGGTTGTTGAACCGGAAATTCCAACCGACCCTATTGTCGAGAGGTTAAATTTAGTTGAAGAAGAAAACAATTTGTTGAAGGAAAAAATTAGAAAAATTGAGGAGGAGAAGATGATATTGGAGTTGCATGTTGCGGATATCGTCGATAATCACAAGATCAAGATGGAGGCAATGCGCTTGAAGATTAGAAAGATTAGAAAATATGCCATTCATACCGAGGCTTGGTATCATTATGACGTTGGATCAGTTGTTACATTGGTTGCGATTATGATCACATTTGTTTCGCATTGAAATGTTTTACATAGTTTTAGTGTATGGTTTAATTAATTTAGATGCTCTGCAGGGCTTTATGTTGTTAGATGAGAACTATGTATGTACTTTGGTTTTAATGTGATGATGAACTTCTATTAATTTGGTCACTTAATTATCTATTCATGATGTTCTGTAATGATTTTTGACACACTTAATTATATATAATGCACGTCGATGAACCGGCAATGGATGTACGGTTCAAGACACACCTCCGAGTACATTAAGGGCGTGCATGATTTTCTCGAAGTGGCTGAGGCAAACAAGCAGAATGGTTTTATGTGTTGTCCATGCCCTATATGTGGGAATACGAAGTCTTACTCTGACCGAAAAATCCTCCACACCCACCTCCTTTACAAGGGTTTCATGCCACACTATAATGTTTGGACGAGGCACGGAGAAATAGGGGTTATGATGGAAGACGGCGAAGAAGAAGAGTACGATGACAACTATGTGCCCCCTGAATACGGTGATGCTACTGAACATCAAGAGGAACCAGACGATGTGCACGATGATGCTGCAACGGGCGAAGCTGCTGAAGATCAAGAGGAACCAGACGATGCGCCCGATGATGATGATCTCCGTCGGGTCATTGTCGATGCAAGGACGCAATGCGAAAGTCAAAAGGCGAAGCTGAAGTTCGATCGCATGTTAGAGGACCACAAAAAAGGGTTGTACCCCAATTGCGAAGATGGCAACACAAAGCTCGGTACCATACTGGAATTGCTGCAGTGGAAGGAAGAGAATGCTGTACCTGACAAAGGATTTGAGAAGCTACTGAAAATATTGAAGAAGAAGCTTCCAAAGTATAAAGAATTGCCCGACAGTACATACGCAACAAAGAAGGTCGTATGCCCTCTCGGATTGGAGGTGCAGAAGATACATGCATGCCCTAATGACTGCATCCTCTACCACGGTGCACACAAGGATCTGAACGCATACCCGGTATGCGGTGCATTACGGTATAAGATCAGACGAGATGACCCTGGTGATGTTGACGGCGAGCCCCCCAGGAAGAGGGTTCCTGCGAAGGTGATGTGGTATGCTCCTATAATACCACGGTTGAAACGTCTGTTCAGAACCGGAGAGCATGCCAAGTTGATGCGATGGCACAGTGATGACCGTAAGAAAGACGGGAAGTCGAGAGCACCCCCTGACGGGTCGCAGTGGAGAAAAATCGAGAGAAAGTACTGGGATGAGTTTGCAAGTGAGCCAAGGAACATATGGTTTGCTTTAAGCGCGGATGACATTAATCCTTTCAGGGAGCAGAGCAGCAATCACAGCACCTGGCCCATGACTCTATGTATGTATAACCTTCCTCCTTGGATGTGCATGAAGCGGAAGTTCATTATGATGACAGTTCTCATCCAAGGCCCTAAGCAACCCGGCAACGACATTGATGTGTACCTAAGGCCATTAGTTGAAGAACTTTTACAACTGTGGAATAGAAACGGTGTACGTACGTGGGATGAGCACAAACAGGAGGAATTTAACCTAAAGGCGTTGCTGTTCGTGACCATCAACGATTGGCCCGCTCTCAGTAACCTTTCAGCACAGACAAACAAGGGATACCACGCATGCACGCACTGTTTACTTGACACCGATAGTATATACCTGGCAAGCTGCAGGAAGAATGTGTACCTGGGCCATCGTCGATTATTTCCGACCAACCATCAATGTCGAAAGAAAGGCAAGCATTTCAAAGGCGAGGCAGATCACCGGAAGAAGCCCGCCATGCGTACCGGTGATCACGTACTTGCTATTGAAGGAAATATGCCCTAGAGGCAATAATAAAGTTATTATTTATTTCCTTATTTCATGATAAATGTTTATTATTCATGCTAGAATTGTATTAACCGGAAACATAATACATGTGTGAATACATAGACAAACATAGTGTCACTAGTATGCCTCTACTTGACTAGCTCGTGAATCAAAGATGGTTAAATTTCTTAGCCATGGACAAAAGAGTTGTCATTTGATTAACGGGATCACATCATTAGGAGAATGATGTGATTGACTTGACCCATTCCGTTAGCTTAGCACACGATCATTTAGTATGTTGCTACTGCTTTCTTCATAACTTATACATGTTCCTGTGACTATGAGATTATGCAACTCCCGTTTACCAGAAGAACACTTTGTGTGCTACCAAATATCACAACGTAACTAGGTGATTATAAAGGTGCTCTACAGGTGTCTCCGAAGGTACATGTTGGGTTGGCGTATTTCGAGATTAGGTTTTGTCACTCCGATTGTCGAGAGGTATCTCTGGGCCCTCTCGGTAATACACATCACTTAAGCCTTGCAAGCATTGCAACTAATGAGTTAGTTGCGGGATGATGTATTATGGAACGAGTAAAGAGACTTGTCGGTAACGAGATTGAACTACGTATTGGATACCGACGATCGAATCTCGGGCAAGTAACATACCGATGACAAAGGGAACAACATATGTTGTTATGCAGTTTGACCGATAAAGATCTTCGTAGAATATGTAGGAACCAATATGAACATCCAGGTTCCACTATTGGTTATTGACCGGAAACAGTTCTAGGTCATGTCTACATAGTTCTCTAACCCGTAGGGTCCGCACGCTTAAGGTTTCGATGATAGTTATATTATGAGTTTATGAGTTTTGATGTACTGAAGGAGTTCGGAGTCCCGGATGAGACCGGGGACATGACTAGGAGTCTCGAAATGGTCGAGACGTAAAGATCGATATATTGGACGACTATATTCGGAGTTCGGAAAGGTTCCGAGTGATTCGGGTATTTTTCGGAGTACCAGAGAGTTACGGGAATCCGCCGGGGAGTATATGGGCCTTGTTGGGCCATACGTGAATAAAGGAGAGAGGCCAAAAGGAAGGAGGCCTGCGCCCCCCCTCTTGTCCGAATTGGACAAGGGGCGCAGCCCCCCTTTCCTTCTTCCTCTCCCCCTCTTTCCCCTTCTCCTACTCCAACAAGGGAGGTGGAATCCTACTAGGACTAGGGAGTCCTAGTAGGACTCCACACTTGGCGCGCCCCTCCTAGGGCCGGCCTCCTCCCCCCTTGCTCCTTTATATACAGGGGCAGGGGGGCACCGCATGACACACAAGTTGATCTATGGATCGTTCTTTAGCCGTGTGCGGTGCCCCCCTCCACCATATTCCACCTCGGTCATATCGTCACGGAGTTTAGGCGAAGCCCTGCGTCGGTAGAACATCATCATCGTCACCACGCCGTCGTGCTGACGGAACTCATCCCCGACACTTTGCTGGATCGGAGTCAGAGAATCGTCATCGAGCTGAACGTGTGCTGAACTCAGAGGTGCCGTACGTTCGGTACTTGGATCGGTCGGATCGTGAAGACGTACGACTGCATCAACCGCGTTGTCATAACGCTTCTGCTTACGGTCTACGAGGGTACGTGGACAATACTCTCTCCTCTCGTTGTTATGCCATCACCATGATCTTGCGTGTACGTAGGAATTTTTTTGAAATTACTACGTTCCCCAACAGTGGAATCCGATCCTAGGTTTTATGCGTTGATGTTATATGCACGAGTAGAACACAAGTGAGTTGTGGGTGATACAAGTCATACTGCTTATCAGCATGTCATACTTTGGTTCAGCGGTATTGTTGGATGAAGCGGCCCGGACTGACATTACGCGTACGCTTACGCGAGACTAGTTTTACCGCCGTGCTTTGCACACAGGTGACTAGCGGGTGTCTGTTTCTCCAACTTTAGTTGAACCGAATGTGGCTACGCCCGGTCCTTGCGAAGGTTAAAACAGCACTAACTTGACGAACTATCGTTGTGGTTTTGATGCGTAGGTAAGAACGGTTCTTGCTCAGCCCGTAGCAGCCACGTAAAACATGCAACAACAAAGTAGAGGACGTCTAACTTGTTTTTGCAGGGCATGTTGTGATGTGATATGGTCAAGACGTGATGAGATATAAGTTGTTGTATGAGATGATCATGTTTTGTTGAAGTTATCGGCAACTGGCAGAAGCTCTATGGTTGTCTCTTTGTTGCATAAGATGCAAGTGCCAAATAATTGCTTTACTTTATCGCTATGCGATAGCAATAGTTGCAAGAGCAATAGTTGGCGAGACAACCATGTGACGACACATTGATATAGATCAAGATGATGAAGATCATGGTGTCGTGCCGGTGACGATAGAGATCATGACAGTACTTTGGAGATGGAGATCAAAGGCGCAAGATGATCATGGCCATATCATGTCACATATTTTGATTGCATATGATGTTTATCTGTTATACATCTTATTCTGTTTTGTTTGACGGTAGCATTATAAGATGATATCTCACTAATTATCAAGAAGTGTTCTCCCTTAGTATGCACCATTGCCAAAGTTCGTCGTGCCCAGACACCACGTGATGATCGGGTATGATAAGCTCTACGTCCATCTACAATGGGTGCAAGCCAGTTTTGCACACGCCGAATACTCAGGTTAAACTTGACGAGCCTAGCATATGCAGATATTGTTGGGGAACGTTGCAGAAAATTAAAATTTTTCCTACGGTTTCACCAAGATCCATCTATGAGTTCATCTAAGCAACGAGTCAAGGGAGAGAGTTTGCATCTACATACCACTTGTAGATCACGAGCGGAAGCTTGTCAAGGGGATGGTGATGATGGAGTCGTACTCGAACGTGATTCGGATCACCGATGTCCAAGTGCTGAACGGACAGCACCTCCGCGTTCAACACACGTACGGGACGGGAGACGTCTCCTCCGTCTT
Source organism: Triticum aestivum (assembly GCF_018294505.1). Lineage (NCBI taxonomy): Eukaryota > Viridiplantae > Streptophyta > Magnoliopsida > Poales > Poaceae > Triticum > Triticum aestivum. The sequence goes on from NC_057795.1 coordinate 571,219,018, forward strand.
GATCCATCAAGGAGGAAGGAGAGGTTGAGGAAGGCAGCTCCAACGGCAGCACGACGGCGTGGTGTAGTTGGTGCAGCAGTACTCTGACAGAGGTTCACCAAGCACGTACGGAGGAGGAGAGGTGTTGGGGAGGGGAGGGGCTGCGCCTTGAGTTGTGGTGTGTTACAGCCCTCCCCTCACCCCTCTATATATAGGGGAAAAGGCAAGGGGGGGCGGCCCTCTAGGGAAAACCCTAGGGGGGGGGGGGCGGCCAAGGGGGGGGGGGCTTGCCCCCCAAGCAAGGGGGGTGCGCCCCCTTTAGGGTTCCCCCCCAACCCTAGGCGCATGGGCCCAAGGGGGGGTGCCAAGCCCACTAGGGGCTGGCTGCTATCCCTATGCAGCCCAAGTGGCCCCCCGGGATGAGTGGTCCCTCCCGGTGGACCCCCGGAACCTTTCCGGTGGTCCCGGTACAATACCGGTATGACCCCGAAACTTTCCGGTGCCCGTTTAACAACTTCCCATATATAAAACTTTACCTCCGGACCATTCCGGAACTCCTCGTGATGTCCGGGATCTCATCCGGGACTCCGAACAACATTCGGTAATCACATACTTGTCTTCCTGATAACCCTAGCGTCACCGAACCTTAAGTGTGTAGACCCTACGGGTTCGGGAGACATGCAGACATGACCGAGACTCTCCGGTCAATAACCAACAGCGGGATCTGGATACCCATGTTGGCTCCCACATGCTCCTCGATGAAGTCATCGGATGAACCACGATGTCGAGGATTCGATCAAACCCCGTATACAATTCCCTTTGTCAATCGGTACGTTACTTGCCCGAGACTCGATCGTCGATATCCCAATACCTTGTTCAGCCTCGTTACCGGCAAGTCACTTTACTCGTACCGTAATGCATGATCCCGTGGCCAACACCTTGGTCACCTTGAGCTCATTATGATGATGCATTACCGAGTGGGCCCAGAGATACCTCTTCGTCATACGGAGTGACAAATCCCAGTCTCGATCCGTGTCAACCTAATATACACTTTCGGAGATACCTGTAGTGCACCTTTATAGTCACCCAGTTACGTTGTGACGTTTGATACACCCAAAGCATTCCTATGGTATCCAGGAGTTACACGATCTCATGGTCGAAGGAAGAGATACTTGACATTGGAAAAGCTCTAGCAAACGAACTAATCGACCTTTGTGCTATGCTTAGGATTGGGTCTTGTCCATCACATCATTCTCCTAATGATGTGATCCTGTTATCAACGACATCCAATGTCCATAGCCAGGAAACCATGACTATTTGTAGATCACAACGAGCTAGTCAACTAGAGGCTTACTAGGGACATATTGTGGTCTATGTATTCACACGTGTATTACGATTTCCGGATAATACAGTTATAGCATGAATAAAAGACTATTATCATGAACAAAGAAATATAATAATAGCACTTTTATTATTGCCTCTAGGGCATATTTCCAACAGTCTCCCACTTGCACTAGAGTCACTAATCTAGTTACATTGTGATGAATCGAACACCCATAGAGTTCTGGTGTTGATCATGTTTTGCTCGCGAGAGAGGTTTAGTCAACGGATCTGCGACATTCAGATCCGTATGTACTTTGCAAATTTCTATGTCTCCATCTTGAACATTTTCACGGATGGAGTTGAAACGATGCTTGATGTGCCTGGTCTTCTTGTGAAACCTGGGCTCCTTGGCAAGGGCAATAGCTCCAGTGTTGTCATAGAAGAGTTTGATTGGCCCCGACGCATTGGGTATGACTCCTAGGTCGGTGATGAACTCCTTCACCCAAATAGCTTCATGCGCTGCCTCCGAGGCTGCCATGTACTCCGCTTCACATGTAGATCCCGCCACGACACTCTGCTTGCAGCTGCACCAGCTTACTGCTCCACCATTCAACATATACACGTATCCGGTTTGTGACTTAGAGTCATCCAGATCTGTGTCGAAGCTAGCGTCGACGTAACCCTTTACGACGAGCTCTTCGTCACCTCCATAAACGAGAAACATGTCCTTTGTCCTTCTCAGGTACTTCAGGATATTCTTGACCGCTGTCCAGTGTTCCTTGCCGGGATTACTCTGGTATCTTGCTACCAAACTTACGGCAAGGTTTACATTAGGTCTGGTACACAACATGGCATACATAATAGATCCTATGGCTGAAGCATAGGGGATGCCACTCATCTCTTCTTTATCTTTTGCCGTGGTCGGTGACTGAGCTGAGCTCAATCTCACACCTTGTAACATAGGCAAGAACCCTTTCTTGGACTCATCCATTTTGAACTTTTTCAAAATATTATCAAGGTATGTGCTTTGTGAAAGACCTATGAGGCGTCTCGATCTATCTCTATAGATCTTGATGCCTAATATATAAGCAGCTTCTCCAAGGTCCTTCATTGAAAATCATTTGTTCAAGTAGGCCTTAATGCTGTCCAGAAATTCTATATTATTTCCCATCAAGAGTATGTCATCCACATATAATATGAGAAATGTTACAGAGCTCCCACTCACTTTCTTGTAAACGCAGGCTTCTCCATAAGTCTGCATAAACCCAAAGGCTTTGATCATCTCATCAAAGCGAATATTCCAACTCCGAGATGCTTGCACCAGCCCATAAATGGATCGCTGGAGCTTGCATACTTTGTTAGCGTTCTTAGGATCGACAAAACCTTCCGGCTGCATCATATACAGCTCTTCCTTAAGATGCCCGTTAAGGAATGCCGTTTTGACGTCCATCTGCCATATCTCATAATCATAGTATGCAGCAATTGCTAACATGATTCGGACGGACTTAAGCTTCGCTACGGGAGAGAATGTCTCATCGTAGTCAATCCCTTGAACTTGTCGATAACCCTTAGCAACAAGTCGAGCTTTATAGATGGTGACATTACCATCCGCGTCCGTCTTCTTCTTAAAGATCCATTTGTTTTCTATCGCTCGCCGATCATCGGGCAAGTCAGTCAAAGTCCATACTTTGTTTTCATACATGGATTCTATCTCGGATTTCATGGCTTCTAGCCATTTGTTGGAATCTGGGCCCGCCATCGCTTCTTCATAGTTCGAAGGTTCACCGTTGTCTAACAACATGATTTCTAGGACAGGGTTGCCGTACCACTCTGGTGCGGAACGTGTCCTTGTGGACCTACGAAGTTCAGTAGCAACTTGATCCGAAGTACCTTGATCATCATCATTGGTTTCCTCTTCAGTTGGTGTGGGCATCACAGGAACATTTTCCTGAGCTGCACCACTTTCCCGTTCGAGAGGTAGTACTTCATCGAGTTCTACTTTCCTCCCACTTACTTCTTTCGAGAGAAACACTTTTTCCAGAAAGCATCCATTCTTGGCAACAAAGATCTTGCCCTCGGATCTTAAGTACAAGGTATACCCTACAGTTTCCTTAGGGTATCCTATGAAGACGCATTTTTCCGACTTGGGTTCGAGCTTTTCAGGTTGAAGTTTCTTGACATAAGCATCGCATCCCCAAACTTTTAGAAACGACAGCTTAGGTTTCTTCCCAAACCATAATTCATACGGTGTCGTCTCAACGGATTTAGATGGTGCCCTATTTAAAGTGAATGTAGCTGTCTCTAGAGCGTATCCCCAAAATGATAGCGGTAAATCGGTAAGAGACATCATAGACCGCACCATATCCAATAGAGTCCGATTACGACGTTCGGACACACCGTTTCGCTGAGGTGTTCCAGGCGGCGTGAGTTGTGAAACGATTCCACATTTCCTTAAGTGTGTGCCAAATTCGTGACTTAAATATTCTCCTCCACAATCTGATCGTAGGAACTTTATCTTTCGGTCACGTTGATTCTCCACCTCATTCTGAAATTCCTTGAACTTTTCAAAGGTCTCGGATTTGTGTTTCTTTAAGTAGACATACCCATATCTACTTAAGTCATCAGTGAGAGTGAGAACATAACGATATCCTCCGCGAGCCTCAACGCTCATTGGACCGCACACATCGGTATGTATGATTTCCAACAAGTTGGTTGCTCGCTCCATTGTTCCGGAGAACGGAGTCTTGGTCATTTTTCCCATGAGGCATGATTCGCATGTGTCAAATGATTCATAATCAAGAGACTCCAAAAGTCCATCAGCATGGAGCTTCTTCATGCGCTTCACACCAATGTGACCAAGGCGGCAGTGCCACAAGTATGTGGGACTATCGTTATCAACTTTACATCTTTTGGCATATACACTATGAACATGTGTAATATTACGCTCGAGATTCATTAAGAATAAACCATTGACCATCGGAGCATGACCATAAAACATATCTCTCATATAAATCGAACAACCATTATTCTCAGCCTTAAATGAGTAGCCATCTCGTATTAAATGAGATCCAGATACAATGTTCATGCTCAAACTTGGCACTAAATAACAATTATTAAGGTTCAAAACTAATCCCGTAGGTAAATGTAGAGGCAGCGTGCCGACGGCGATCACATCGACTCTGGAACCATTCCCGACGCGCATCGTCACCTCGTCCTTCGCTAGTCTCCGTTTATTCCGCAGCTCCTGCTGTGAGTTACAAATATGAGCAACGGCACCGGTATCAAATACCCAGGAGTTACTACGAGTACTGGTAAGGTACACATCAATTACATGTATATCGAATATACCTTTTGTGTTGCCGGCCTTCTTATCCGCTAAGTATTTGGGGCAGTTCCGCTTCCAATGACCCTTCCCCTTGCAATAAAAGCACTCAGTCTCAGGCTTGGGTCCATTCTTTGACTTCTTCCCGGCAACTGGCTTACCTGGCGCGGCAACCTCTTTGCCGTCCTTCTTGAAGTTCTTCTTACCCTTGCCTTTCTTGAACTTAGTGGTCTTATTGACCATCAACACTTGATGGTCTTTCTTGATTTCAACCTCTGCTGACCTCAGCATAGAAAATACTTCAGGAATGGTCTTTACCATCCCCTGCATATTGTAGTTCAGCACAAAGCTCTTGTAGCTTGGTGGGAGCGACTGAAGGATTCTGTCAATGACTGCCTCATCAGGGAGGTTAATATTCAGATGGGTCATACGGTTGTGCAACCCAGACATCTTGAGTATGTGCTCACTGACAGAACTATTTTCCTCCATCTTACAACTATAGAACTTGTCAGAGATGTCATATCTCTCGACCCGGGCATGAGCTTGAAAAACTAGTTTCAGCTCTTCGAACATCTCATGTGCTCCGTGATGCTCAAAACGCTTTTGGAGCCCCGGTTCTAAGCTGTAAAGCATGCCGCACTGAACGAGGGAGTAATCATCAGCACGAGAATGCCAAGCATTCATAATGTCTTGGTTCTCTGGGACGGGAGCGTCACCTAGCGGTCCTTCTAGGACATATTGTTTCCTGGCAGCTATGAGGATGATCCTTAGGTTCCGGACCCAGTCCGTATAGTTGCTGCCATCATCTTTCAGCTTGGTTTTCTCTAGGAACGCGTTGAAGTTCATGTTGACATGAGCGTTGGCCATTTGATCTACAAGACATATTTGCAAAGGTTTTAGACTAAGTTCATGATAATGAAGTTCTAATCAAATTATGAACTCCCACTCAGATTAGACATCCCTCTAGTCATCTAAGTGTTACACGATCCGAGTCGACTAGCCTGTGTCCGATCATCACGTGAGACGGACTAGTCATCGTCGGTGAACATCTTCATGTTGATCGTATCTTCCATACGACTCGTGTTCGACCTTTCGGTCTCCGTGTTCCGAGGCCATGTCTGCACATGCTAGGCTCGTCAAGTTAACCCTAAGTGTTTTTGCTGTGTAAAACTGTCTTACACCCGTTGTATGTGAACGTAAGAATCCATCACACCCGATCATCACGTGGTGCTTAGAAGCGACGAACTGTAGCAACAGTGCACAGTTAGGGGAGAACACTTCTTGAAATTTTGTAAGGGATCATCTTATTTACTACCGTCGTCCTAAGTAAACAAGATGCATAAAACATAATAAACATCACATGCAATTATATAAAGTAGTGACATGATATGGCCAATATCATATAGCTCCTTTGATCTCCATCTTCGGGGCTCCATGATCATCTTGTCACCGGCATGACACCATGATCTCCATCATCATGATCTCCATCATCGTGTCTTCATGAAGTTGTCACGCCAACGACTACTTCTACTTCTATGACTAACGCGTTTAGCAATAAAGTAAAGTAAGTTACATGGCGTTCTTCAATGACACGCAGGTCATACAAAAATAAAGACAACTCCTATGGCTCCTGCCGGTTGTCATACTCATCGACATGCAAGTCGTGAATCCTATTACAAGAACAAGATCTCATACATCACAATTCATCATTCATCACAACTTCTGGCCATATCACATCACATGATCAATCGCTGCAAAAACAAGTTAGACGTCCTCTAATTGTTGTTGCATCTTTTACGTGGCTGCAATTGGGTTCTAGCAAGAACGTTTTCTTACCTACGAATAACCACAACGTGATTTTGTCAACTTCTATTTACCCTTCATAAGGGCCCTTTTCATCGAATCCGCTCCAACTAAAGTGGGAGAGACAGACACCCGCCAGCCACCTTATGCAACTAGTGCATGTTAATCGGTGGAACCGGTCTCACGTAAGCGTACGTGTAAGGTTGGTCCGGGCCGCTTCATCCCACAATACCGCTGAAGCAAGAAAAGACTAGTAGAGGCAAGCAAGTTGACAAGATCCACGCCCACAACAAAATTGTGTTCTACTCGTGCAAAGAGAACTATGCACAGACCTGGCTCATGATGCCACTGTTGGGGAACGTTGCAGAAAATCAAAATTTTTCCTATGGTTTCACCAAGATCCATCTATGAGTTCATCTAAGCAACGAGTCAAGGGAGAGAGTTTGCATCTACATACCACTTGTAGATCACGAGCAGAAGCTTGTCAAGGGGATGGTGATGATGGAGTCGTACTCGAACGTGATTCGGATCACCGATGTCCAAGTGCTGAACGGACAACACCTCCGTGTTCAACACACGTATGGGACGGGAGACGTCTCCTCCGTCTTGATCTAGCAAGGAGGAAGGAGAGGTTGAGGAAGGCAGCTCCAACGGCAGCACGACGGCGTGGTGTAGTTGGTGCAGCAGTACTCTGACAGAGCTTCGCCAAGCACGTACGGAGGAGGAGAGGTGTTGGGGAGGGGAGGGGCTGCGCCTTGAGTTGTGGTGTGTCGCAGCCCTCCCCTCACCCCTCTATATATAGGGTAAAACGCAAGGGGGGCGGCCCTCTAGGGAAAACCCTAGGGGGGGCGGCGGCCAAGGGGTGGGGGGCTTGCCCCCCAAGCAAGGGGGGTGCGCCCCCTTTAGGGTTTCCCCCCCAACCCTAGGCGCATGGGCCCAAGGGGGGGCGCCAAGCCCACTAGGGGCTGGCTGCTATCCCTACGCAGCCCAAGTGGCCCCCCGGGAGGGGTGGTCCCTCCCGGTGGACCCCCGGAACCTTTCCGGTGGTCCCGATACAATACCGGTATGACCCCGAAACTTTCTGGAGCCCGTTTAAGAACTTCCCATATATAAAACTTTACCTCCGGACCATTCCGGAACTCCTCGTGACGTCCGGGATCTTATCCGGGACTCCGAACAACATTCGGTAATCACATACTTGTCTTCCTGATAACCCTTGCGTCACCGAACCTTAAGTGTGTAGACCCTACGGGTTCGGGAGACATGCAGACATGACCGAGACTCTCCGATCAATAACCAACAGCGGGATCTGGATACCCATGTTGGCTCCCACATGCTCCTCGATGAAGTCATCGGATGAACCACGATGTCGAGGATTCGATCAAACCCCGTATACAATTCCCTTTGTCAATCGGTACGTTACTTGCCCGAGACTCGATCGTCGGTATCCCAATACCTTGTTCAGTCTCGTTACCGGCAAGTCACTTTACTCGTACCGTAATGCATGATCCCGTGGCCAACACCTTGGTCACCTTGAGCTCATTATGATGATGCATTACCGAGTGGGCCCAGAGATACCTCTCCGTCATACGGAGTGACAAATCCCAGTCTCGATCCGCGTCAACCTAATAGACACTTTCGGAGATACCTGTAGTGCACCTTTATAGTCACCCAGTTACGTTGTGACGTTTGATACACCCAAAGCATTCCTATGGTATCCAGGAGTTACACGATCTCGTGGTCAAAGGAAGAGATACTTGACATTGGAAAAGCTCTAGCAAACGAACTAACCGACCTTTGTGCTATGCTTAGGATTGGGTCTTGTCCATCACATCATTCTCCTAATGATGTGATCCCATTATCAACGACATCCAATGTCCATAGCCAGGAAACCATGACTATCTGTTGATCACAACGAGCTAGTCAACTAGAGGCTTACTAGGGACATATTGTGGTCTATGTATTCACACGTGTATTACGATTTCCGGATAATACAGTTATAGCATGAATAAAAGACTATTATCATGAACAAAGAAATATAATAATAACACTTTTATTATTGCCTCTAGGGCATATTTCCAACAGATATGGCCTCCGAACACGGAGACCGAAAGGTCGAGCATGAATCATATAGTAGATATGATCAACATAATGATGTTCACCATTGAAAGCTACTCCATTTCACGTGATGATCGGTTATGGTTTAGTTGATTTGGATCACGTGATCACTTAGAGGATTAGAGGGATGTCTTTCTAAGTGGGAGTTCTTAAGTAATATGATTAATTGAACTTAAATTTATCATGAACTTAGTCCTGGTAGTATTTTGCAAATTATGTTGTAGATCAATAGCTTGCGTTGTTGCTTTCATATGTTTATTTTGATATGTTCCTAGAGAAAATTGTGTTGAAAAATGTTAGTAGCAATGATGCGGATTGGATCCGTGATCTGAGGTTTATCCTCATTGCTGCGCATAAGAATTATGTCCTTGATGCACCGCTAGGTGACAAACCTATTCAAGGAGCAGATGCAGACGTTATGAACGTTTGGCTAGCTCAATATGATGACTACTTGATAGTTTAGTGCACCATGCTTAAACGGCTTAGAATCGGGACTTCAAAGACGTTTTGAACGTCATGGACCATATGAGATGTTCCAGGAATTGAAGTTAATATTTCAAGCAAATACCCGAGTTGAGAGATATGAATTCTCCAACAAGTTCTATTGCTAAAAGATGGAGGAGAATCGCTCAACTAGTGAGCATGTCCTCAGATTGTATGGGTACTACAATCGCTTGAATCAAGTGGGAGTTAATCTTCCAGATAAGATAGTAATTGACAGAGTTCTCTAGTCACCATCACTAAGTTAGTAGAACTCTGTGATGAACTATAGTATGCAAGGGATGACGAAAACGATTCCTGAGCTCTTCGTGATGTTGAAATCGACGAAGGTAGAAATCAAGAAAGAGCATCAAGTGTTGATGATTGACAAGACCACTAGTTTCAAGAAAAGGGCAAAGGGATAGAAAGGGAAATTCAAGTAGAATGACAAGCAAGTTGTCACTCTCGCGAAGAAGCTCACAGCTGGACCAAAGCCTGAAACTGAGTGCTTACACTGCAAAGGAAATGGTCACTGGAAGCGGAAATGCCCTGAATATTTGGTGGATAAGAAGGATGGCGAAGTGAACAAGGGTATATTTGATATACAGGTTATTGATGTGTGCCTTACTAGTGTTTATAGTAGCCCTGAGTATTTGATACTTGTTCAGTTGCTAAGATTAGTAACTCGAAACAGGAGTTATATAAACAGAGACTGGTTGAAGGGGAAGTGACGATGAGTGTTGGAAGTGGTTCCAAGATTGATATGATCATCATCGCACACTCCCTATACTTTCGGGATTAGTGTTGAACCTAAATAAATTTTAATTGGCGTTTGCGTTGAGCATGAATATGATTTGATCATGTTTATTGCAATATGGTTATTCATTTAAAATTAGAGAATAATTGTTGTTCTGTTTAAATGAATAAAACCTTTGATGGTCATACACCCAATGAAAATAGTTTGTTGGATCTCAATTGTAGTGATACACATATTCATAATATTGATGCCAAAAGATGCAAAGTTGATAATGATAGTGCAACTTATTTGTGGCACTGCCGTTTGGGTCATATCGGTGTAAAGCGCATGAAGAAACTCCATAAAGATGGACTTTCGGAATCACTTGGTCATGAATCATTTGATGCTTGCGAACCATGCCTTTTGGGCAAGATGACTAAAACTCCGTTCTATGGAACAATGGAACGAGCTACTGACTTATTGGAAACAATACATACCGATGTATGCGGTCCAATGAGTGTTGATGCTCGTGGCGGGTATCGTTATTGTCTGACGTTCACAAGATGAATTGAACAGATATGAGTATATCTACTTGATAAAACATAAGTTTGAAATAATTGAAAGGTTCAAAGAATTTCAGAGTGAAGTGGAAAAATCATCGTAACAAGAAAATAAAGTTTCTACGATCTGATCGCGGAGACGAATATTTGAGTTACGAGTTTGGTCTTCAATTAAAACAATGTGGAATAGTTTCACAGCTCACGCCACCTGGAACACCACAACGTTATGGTGTGTCCGAATGTCGTAACTGCACTTTATTGGATATGGTGCGATCTATGATGTCTCTTATCGGTTTTACCACTATCGTTTTGGGGTCGTGCATTAGAGACAGTTGCATTCACGTTTAAAAGGGCACCATCTAAATCCGTTGAGACGACATCGTATGAACTATGGTTTAGCAGTAAACCTAAGCTGTCGTTTCTTAAAGTTTGGAGTTGCGATGCTTATATGAAAAAGTTTCAACCTGATAAGCTCGAACCCAAATCGGAGAAGTGCATCTTCATAGAATACCCAAAGGAAACTGTTGGGTACTCCTTCTATCACAAATCCAAAGGCAAAACATTCGTTGCTAAGAATGGATCCTTTCTAGAGAAGGAGTTTCTCTTGAAAGAAGTGAGTGGGAGGAAAGTAGAACTTGATGAGGTAACTGTACCTGCTCCCTTATTTGAAAGTAGTTCATCAGAGAAATCTGTTCCTGTGACTACTACACCAATTAGTAAGGAAGTTAATGATGATGATCATGAAACTTCAGATTAAGTTACTACAGAACCTCGTAGGTCTTCTAGAGTAAGATCCGCACCAGAGTGGTACGGTAATCCTGTTCTGGAAGTTATGTTACTAGACCATGACGAACCTACGAACTATGAAGAAGTGATGGTGAGCCCAGATTCCGCAAAATGGCTTGAGGCCATGAGATCTGAGATAAGATCCATGTATGAAAACAAAGTATGGACTTTGATTGACTTGCCCAATGATCGGTGAGACATTGAGATTAAATGGATCTTCAAGAGGAAGACGGACGCTGATAGTGTTACTATCTACAAAGCTAGAATTGTTGCAAAAGGTTTTCGACAAGTTCAAGGTGTTGACTACGATGAGAGTTTTTCACTCGTATCTATGCTTAAGTCTGTCTGAATCATGTTAGCAATTGCCACATTTTACGAAATCTGGCAAATAGATGTCAAAACTGGATTCCTTAATGGAGTTTTTAAAGAAGAGTTGTATATGATGCAACCAGAAGGTTTTGTCGATCCGAAAGGTGTTAACAAAATGTGCAAGCTCCAGCGATCCATCAATGGACTGGTGCAAGCATCTCGGAGTTGGAATATACACTTTGATAAGTTGATCAAAGCATATAGTTTTAATACAGACTTGCGGTGAAGCCTTTATTTACAAGAAAGTGAGTGGGAGCACTACAGCATTTCTAATAAGTATATGTGAATGACATATTGTTGATCAGAAATAATGTAGAATTTTTCTGGAAAGCATAAAGGAGTGTTTGAAAGGAGTTTTACAAAGAAAGACCTTGGTGAAGCTGCTTACACATTGAGCATCAAGATCTATAGAGATAGATCAAGACGCTTGATAAGATTTTTCAATGAGTACATACCTTGACAAGATTTTGAAGTAGTTCAAAATGGAACAGTCAAAGAAAGAGTTCTTGCCTGTGTTGCAAGGTGTGAAGTTGAGTAAGACTCAAAACCCGACCATGGCAGAAAATAAAAAAGAATGAACAGTCATTCCCTATGCCTTAGTCATAGGTTCTATAAAGTATGCTATGTTGTGTACTAGACCTATTGTATACCTTGCTCGGAGTTTGGCAAAGGAATACAATTTTGATCTAAAAGTAGATCACTAGAACAGCGGTCAAGAATATCCTTAGTGAGGACTAAGGAGATGTTTCTCGTTTATGGAGGTGATAAAAGAGCCAGTCGTAAAAAGTTACAATGATGCAAGCTTTTACACCAATCCAGATGACTCTAAGTCTCAATCTGGATACATATTGAAAGTGGGAGCAATTAGCTAGAGTAGCTCCGTGCAGAGCATTGTGGACATAGAATATTTGCAAAATACATATGGCTCTGAATGTGACAGACCCGTTGACTAAACATTTCTCATGAGCAAAACATGATCATACCTTAGTACTCTTTGGGTGTTAATCACATAGCCATGTGAACTAGATTATTGACTCTAGTAAACCCTTTGGGCGTTGATCACATGACGATGTGAACTATGGGTATTAATCACATACAGATGTGAATATTGGTGTTAAATCACATGGTGATGTGAACTAGATTATTGACTCTAGTGCAAGTGGGAGACTGAAGGAAATATGCCCTAGAGGCAATAATAAAGTTATTATTTATTTCCTTATTTCATGATAAATGTTTATTATTCATGCTAGAATTGTATTAACCGGAAACATAATACATGTGTGAATACATAGACAAACATAGTGTCACTAGTATGCCTCTACTTGACTAGCTCGTGAATCAAAGATGGTTAAGTTTCCTAGCCATGGACAAAAGAGTTGTCATTTGATTAACGGGATCACATCATTAGGAGAATGATGTGATTGACTTGACCCATTCCGTTAGCTTAGCACAATATCGTTTAGTATGTTGCTACTGCTTTCTTCATAACTTATACATGTTCCTGTGACTATGAGATTATGCAACTCCCGTTTACCAGAGGAACACTTTCTGTGCTACCAAACGTCACAACGTAACTGGGTGATTATAAAGGTGCTCTACAGGTGTCTCCGAAGGTACATGTTGGGTTGGCGTATTTTGAGATTAGGTTTTGTCACTCCGATTGTCGGAGAGGTATCTCTGGGCCCTCTCGGTAATACACATCACTTAAGCCTTGCAACCATTGCAACTAATGAGTTAGTTGTGGGATGATGTATTACGGAAGGAGTAAAGAGACTTGCCGGTAACGAGATTGAACTAGGTATTGGATACCGACGATCGAATCTCGGGCAAGTAACATACCGATGACAAAGGGAATAACGTATGTTGTTATGCGGTTCGACCGATAAAGATCTTCGTAGAATATGTAGGAGCCAATATGAACATCCAGGTTCCACTATTGGTTATTGACCAGAAACAGTTCTAGGTCATGTATACATAGTTCTCGAACCCGTAGGGTCCGCACGCTTAAGGTTTCGATGACAGTTATATTATGAGTTTATGAGTTTTGATGTACCGAAGGAGTTCGGAGTCCCGGATGAGATCGGGGACATGACGAGGAGTCTCGAAATGGTCGAGACGTAAAGATCGATATATTGGACGACTATATTCGAAGTTCGGAAAGGTTCTGAGTGATTCGGGTATTTTTCGGAGTACCGGAGAGTTACGGGAATTCGCCAGGGAGTATATGGGCCTTATTGGGCCATACGGGAATAGAGGAGAGAGGCCAAAATGAAGGAGGCCTGCGCCCCCCCTCTGGTCCGAATTGGACAAGGGGCGCAGCCCCCCTTTCCTTCTTCCTCTCCCCCTCTTTCCCCTTCTCCTACTCCAATAAGGGAGGTGGAATCCTACTAGGACTAGGGAGTCCTAGTAGGACTCCCTACTTGGCGCGCCCCCTCCTAGGGCCGGCCTCCTCCCCCCTTGCTCCTTTATATATGGGGGCAGGGGGGCACCCCATGACACACAAGTTGATCTACGGATCGTTCGTTAGCCGTGTGCGGTGCCCCCCTCCACCATATTCCACCTCGGTCATATCGTCGCGAAGTTTAGGCGAAGCCCTGCGCCGGTAGAACATCATCATCGTCACCACGCCGTCGTGCTGACGCAACTCATCCCCGACGCTTTGCTGGATCGGAGCCCGGGGATCGTCATCGAGCTGAACATGTGCTGAACTCGGAGGTGCCGTACGTTAGGTACTTGGATCGGTCGGATCGTGAAGACGTACGACTACATCAACCGCGTTGTCATAACGCTTCCACTTACGGTCTACGAGGGTACGTGGACAATACTCTCTCCTCTCATTGCTATGCCATCACCATGATCTTGCGTGTACGTAGGAAATTTTATGAAATTGCTACGTTCCCCAACAACTATGGTCAATGATTTACACGTAATCTTTGGAAAGGGTCCCGGCGGACTAGCTGTTCCGAGTGACGCTGGGGGACACGCACCCATGTGGAAGAAGAAATCTATATTTTGGGACCTACCCTACTAGAAAGACCTAGAGGTCCGCTCTTCGATCGACGTGATGCACGTGACGAAGAACCTTTGCGTGAACCTGCTAGGCTTCTTGGGCGTGTATGGGAAGACAAAAGATACAGCTGAGGCACGGGAGGACCTGCAACGTTTGCACGAAAAAATGGCATGCCTCCAAAGCAGTATGAAGGTCCTGCCAGCTATGCTCTTACCAAAGAAGAGAAGGAAATCTTCTTTGAATGCCCGCTTAGTATGAAGGTCCCGACTGGATTCTCGTCGAATATAAAAGGAATAATAAATATGGCAGAGAAAAAGTTTCAGAACCTAAAGTCTCATGACTGCCACGTGATTATGACGCAACTGCTTCCGGTTGCATTGAGGGGGCTTCTCCCGGAAAACGTCCGATTAGCCATTGTGAAGCTATGTGCATTCCTCAATGCAATCTCTCAGAAGGTGATCGATCCAGAAATCATACCAAGGCTAAGAAGTGATGTGGTGCAATGTCTTGTCAGTTTCGAGCTGGTGTTCCCACCATCCTTCTTCAATATCATGACGCACGTCCTAGTTCATCTAGTTGACGAGATTGTCATTCTGGGCCCCGTATTTCTACACAATATGTACCCCTTTGAGAGGTTCATGGGAGTCCTAAAGAAATATGTCCGTAACCGCGCTAGGCCAGAAGGAAGCATCTCCATGGGCCATCAAACAGAGGATGTCATCGGGTTTTGGGTTGACTTCATTCCTGGCCTTAAGAAGATAGGTCTCCCTAAATCGCGGTATGAGGGGAGACTGACTGGAAAAGGCACGCTTGAAAGGGACTCAACAATATGCAGGGACGGATATTCTTGGTCTCAAGCACACTACACAGTTCTACAGAACTCTACCTTGGTGACCCCGTATGTCAATGAACACAAGAACAGTCTGCGCTCCAAACAGCCGGAGCAGTGCGACGACTGGATTACATGTGAACACATCAGGACTTTCAGCAGCTGGTTGGAAGCACGTATCAGAGGTGACAACACTGTTTGTGATGAGCTATACTTGTTGTCCAGGGGACCATCTTTGACTGTATTGATTTGGAAAGGATACGAGATAAATGGGAATACATTTTACACGATTGACAAAGATCAAAAGAGCACCAACCAAAACAGCGGTGTCCGGTTTGATGCAACAACCGAGAGGGGAAAGGACACATATTATGGTTACATAGTGGACATATGGGAACTTGACTATGGACATGATTTTAAGGTCCCTTTGTTTAAGTGCAAATGGGTCAATCTGTCAGGAGGCGGGGTACAGGTAGACCCACAGTACGGAATGACAACTGTGGATCTGAAAAATTTCGGGTACACTGACGAACTGTTCGTCCTAGCCAATGATGTGGCACAGGTTATCTATGTGAAGGACATGTCTACCAGACCGAGAAAGAGAAAAGATAAGGAAGCGAATACGTCATATGATGAGCCAAAGCGCCACATAGTTCTTTCAGGAAAAAGCGACATCGTGGGAGTGGAGGACAAGACAGACATGTCTGAAGATTATGAAAAGTTTCATGAAATTCCTCCCTTTAAAGTCAAGGCTGACCCCAACATCTTGATAAACGATGAAGATTATCCATGGTTACGGCGCAATAAGCAAATGACACAAGCGAAGAAAAAATGAAGACTTTCTCCCGCAACTATTATGATGATACCATGCCAACTTTGTAACTACCGAGTATGATACCATTGTCCATTTTGTACATGCACAGGCTATGTGGGTCAATTTATGATACCATGCCAACTTTTAACTTTTTCAGAGTTCATTTGAAATGCTTTAATGTCTTATGGTTCGGCCCTCGTAATAATTAAAAATAGAAACAATAAGTATTTTGTTGTAAGTAGAAACAAAATAAAATAAATAAAGCAAGAAAGAAAACAAAAAAAAGTGTTTTCAAATTTGAAAACTAATGGCACTAACAGAAAGTTTATAATTTTCTAAAACTAAAAGCAAAAAAGAATTAAAAAATAAAGCAAAAAAAATAATGCAGAAAACAAAACAAAAAAATTGGAAAAAAATAAAAATAGCAACAATAAGTAAAGAAAACAAAAAAACAAAAAATGCCTTCTACTGGGCCCCCACGGCCTGAATACGACATGAAACCCTACTATAGGCCAGGATTCAGGCCCGTAGTAGGCCCAGAAGGCCCATCATGTAAAGTTTAGCAAGTAAGCCCGAAAGGCTGCGGTGGAGAGGAGCTCGAGAGGGGTGCGGCAGTGGGGCTTATAAACCACTACGCGCCCCTCTCAACTAGCGAGGTGGGATTAAACTTTGGCCCCGACGCAGGCAGCACAGGGGCCTTTGGTCCCGGTTGGTGGCACCAACCAGGACTAAAGGGGGGGCATTGGTTCCAGTTCGTGGCACCAACCGGTACCAAAGGCCGCCGCTTCCCGCCCTTTGGGCTGCCGAAAAAGAGGCCTTTGGTCCCGGTTGGTGGCACCAACCGGGACTAAAGGGTGCATTAGTCCCGGTTGGTTTCACGAACCGGGACCAATGGCTTTGCTATATAAGCAAACACTTTCCAAAAATTTAGAATCTCATCGCCAGTTGCCCCCGATGACGCCGACCCTCCTCGACGCCGCCAGGCTACTCCACCTCGCCGTCGCTGCCGCCGCCGCCAAGGCCGTCTCCTCCCTGAGCCCGCGCCGTCCTCGTCGCCGGCCTCCCCGAGACCGCGCCCCGTCCCGCCCCCGCGCGCCGCCCGAAGCCCCTGCCCCGTCCCGCCCCCGCGCGCCAGCGCCCTCGCCGCCCCCACCGTCGCCATCGTCATCTAGCCGCCCCGTTGTGAGCCGCCGCGCCGCACCGGCTCTGTTTTTTTTTCATTTTTTTCAGTTTAATTTTTTTGTTCAATGTATATGTGTATGTATGTGGCTATATATATATATATACTTTAGTTTTTTTGTTCATATATATATATATATAATATATATGTGTATGTATGTGGCTATGTGTATGTAGATGTTCAAAATGTATAAAAAAATTGTTCAGAGCATGTTTTTGTTCATATATGTATTTTTTGTTCATATGTGTATTAATGTTTTCATATATGCAAAAGATAGATTTTTAGAAAAGTTAGTTTTTTTTTCTGTTCATAGATTTTTTTGGTGATATTAATTATTGTAGAATATGCAAATGTTTGTATATTCATATGAACAATGCATTAGGCAAAACCTTTGTTTTTTTCGAAATTTTCTATTTGAACATTTTTTTAAAACAAGCAATACTAAAAGAATGAGAGGAAAAAGGAAAATAAGAAGAGGAAGAAAGGAGAAGAAGAGGAGAGGAAGAAGAGGAGAAATAAATAAGAAGAGGAAAAAAGAAAAAAAAAGGAGAAGAAGAAAGGAATAGAGGAGAAGAAGAAAAATAGAAAGAGTAGAAGAAGAAGAAAGGAATAGAGGAGAAAGAAGAAACTTCAACACGAGGGGGGGGTACCGATACCCCCTCCCTGATTATATTATTTTCCCATGTATATGTATGTCGCGTCGTTGTCGATATAACCCCCTCGAGATAACTTCGACATGAGGGGCGGTTGATATATATACCCCCTCTCGACCGTGATAACTTATACAACGACAGCACCCCCCTCGGCCCTCTCGCTCGACCAAAACTCTCGAGGACACCCAAACCCTAGAGAGAAAACGATGTTGGTATCCTACCCCCTCCCGCCATGCCCCTACCCGAAAATTAACTCTCTCGAGGCCACCCAAATTTACCAAGTTAAAAGAGCGTTGTCGTCAAGGCCACCCCAAACCCTTGAAGCGTTGTGTCGAGGCGACCCCAAACCCTAGAGAAGCAGCGCCGAGGCCACTAACATGATTCATTATTGTGATTAGCTAGCTAGTTCTACGTTTGCCACTAATATATATATATATATATATATATATATATATATATATCTATATCCATCTGTACCATGTTTGAATAATAATTGACATGTTGTAAATATTTGCAAAAACTATGGAGCACTCCCGAGACGAAGAAACAGAAGCGATGTGGGGGCACATGACCGCACAAGGAAGTGATGAAGTTGCGTCATTTCTCAATGACACCGATGGTCAGGAAGGACTGGGTGAAGAAGAGGGCTATGTTCATGATGGCTTTGGCCCATTAATACCGGTACAAGAAGAGGACTATGTTCATGATGGCTCCGGTGACACAATGGAGGTACAAGAAGGAGACCATGCTGACTGCTCCGGTGACCGAACCGAGTCCGGCCAGGTATATATATATATATTAGTTAAGCCCGTGCTGACTAGTTAATTGATGCATCCATTGTTTTGGTATATGTACACATATTAATTACTCTCGTCTTTCTTCCTTATAATTTCTAGCCCTCCAGATCGAGCACAACTTCGGTAAGGAGACGAGGCCCGAAGAAAAAGTTGACCTCGGATGAAAAGTTTGAGATCATAGAAATCGCGCCCGACGGCGAACCGATTGAACCCATCCAGACAAGGAAGGCATTTTCTGCTCAGTGCGGGGTTCTTGTTAGGGACAAGATCCCGATCAGCATCCATCAATGGTATAAGCCTAAGGAGGAAGACCCTGAGGTGTCTTATGTCAATGATATGCGGAAAGAAGATCTTTGTACTCAGCTGAAGGAAAATTTCGCCCTACCGCCAGAGGAGGATCCGGAGAAGCCAGTTAAAGAGCAATTAATCAAGTCTTGTGCTCTTAACAAGATGGCAACCCTAATGAGGAGGTGGAGGAAAGAGCTGAACCAGTTTGTCGAGAAAGAAAAGACACCAGAATTCATCGGCAAATATGAGAAGATCAAAGATCACTGGCCCGCATTTGTGGCCCACAAGACATCGGAAAAGAGTAAGAAGATGCCGGCGACAAACAAGCAAAATGCTGCGAAGAAGAAGCTTCACCATCGCACGGGGTCAGGTGGCTACCTCAAAGCCCGGCCTAAGTGGTCCAAGGCTGAGCATGATCTGTTTGAAAAAGGGATCGAACCAGAGACAATGTACTGGCCAGACCGTTGCCGGACTTGGTTCTTCGGGGCTGGCGGAACCTTGGACCCTGTAACAGGGAAGTGCCAGTGGACGGACGAGCAACTGCAAATACCAGTCAAGAACCTTCGACGCTATATCGATGCAGCGCAGCGAGGGATGTTCCTTCCAAACAAGGAGAAGGACGAGCTCACAATGGCCCTTGGGAATCCTGAGCACCCTGGACGGACACGAGGCACGCCAGGCTCGATTCCGTGGAAGGTTGGTTTTCCGGACGCAGGGGGTTACAAAACCCACGAGAGGAGGAAGAAACTGGAGCAGGACCAACTGTAGG